>NW_021849649.1:118079-135727 GCF_003651465.1 Formica exsecta | reverse complement strand
TTTTAATGTATAAATATTTATTACTATTAATATTAAATAATTCTAATATGCGCGGAGAATCGTCATTTAAAATATACGATGATATTTTTATTGAGCTCTACGACTTTCACGACTACCAACCTGTAACCGAGTTCTTCCGCTACCGCGTATACGCTCGCTGTCTTTCCGCTGCCGTATGGGCCCAACAATACCGCTATTTGATTATCTTCACGGTTATTGCACGTGGAACTGCAGTCTGACGAATAGAATTCATCGCCGCTACTGCCATCATCCTCTTTCGTTAAGGATGCTCTCCAACCACTTAGCCAATCTTTCAGTTTTCCCGCGGCTTCCTCATTTCCTACTATCTCTTCCGCGCTCATCGGTTTATATTTACACGTCCATGCGCAATCGTGCAACGGACTTTTTTCGTTTCCAATGTTCTCCGTTAACATTTTTTTTCGCTCAAGCGTTCTCGACTTCCTGCCTTTCATTCGCGACAGTGGCGATTTTTTTTCCGAATCGCTCTTGATTGTCGATATAGTTTTCCATATTTTCCGCGCGTCTGGACAAAGTTCTTCAATCTCGGACAATATTTCATCAATGTTTCCCTTCACAGGCTCGTTAATCTTCACTTCAACCGCTTTTGGTGCTTTACTATAATTACAAATACATTTATAATTATTAACATCTATCGAAGGCAAATATTTTCTCTCGACTTTTGTCGGAAATTTATACTCGATCTCTACTCTAATCGAATTCGACGTATCTTCCAATTGTGTCACGTGACTGATTGCGGGAAACGGTAATGTAGAAATGCCATTGTTGCTGTGAACCTTACGATCTGTATTCTTATTCTCTATGTCGATTATGTCCGATTGCAAGAACGAACGTCTAGCTGCTGTGACAATCGGATTTGTTTTACGTCGTTTAATGAATAATGGTGCAAGTTTTTCGTTCGGCTTTCTCTTCAAGACATATTCATTGATAATTTCACATTCGGAATCAGTCATTGTTATGATCGTTTCATTCGTGTTTTTTTGTTCCACTTTAGCAATTTCGTTCGATTTTTTCGTCCGTATATCAGCATCTCTATTGTTGTTGATAACGATAGCGTCTTTCGCAGTGTTTTGCACATTGTCCTCTTTTTGTTTACCGATTGATTCTTTCTTATCCTTGTTTGGCGTTTTCGTTTTAATATGACCGTTACAATCCTTCGAGTAGACTTTTTTATCTTCCATATTTACAGAATTCCGAGATTTATTCGAGGTATTAAATTTTGATTTGTTTCTCGGTGAAAATAATTCGTCGTCGGTGGTATCTGTAATGCAAAATTATAAATATTAATTTTATATCGTTATTAAAAACTCTTGTTAAAAACTCATTTAAAAAATATCAAAATCAGCGATCAAAGTGTGAAACAAAAATCATTGCCGTCGACCAATGAGCATTGGGAGACTCTATTTACATTTTACATCATATGTATGACATTCTATGTACATTTACAAGTTTCCCATTACATTTTTTACTACATAGACCATACCATTTGAAGAATCGTTGTCTTCTGTAGAATGTAATTTTATACGTAAGGACCAACGAGGTTTCTCCCGCTTTTGCACATCTTGCTTGTCTGTTTGCGTTAAATACAAATTTTCAGATGCTATGATGTGAATATCATCCACTGTAGAAAAATTCTTTGACTTTGAATATCTTTTGCTAGAATATATCCTGTTCGATATTGACTTCACTACAGGTTCAATGTCGGAATTATCAGTCCGATGTACGTCTGCTTTTACGATAAAAGTAGACGCATATTTCTCATCTTCATTTGTCGACCCCAAAGGTGATTTACTGCAAAATAAGAATATATAATAATTATTCTGCTTAAGCAATCTTGAGATTTCTAAACAATTCTAAGGTTCTTATACAATTCTAAAATCTGGATTTACTTATACATGCTTTGTAATAATTTAATAGTAATATAATTTAGAGAATTGTAATGTTAGTTTTGTATAACAAAGACTTTAATTTACCTGAAATAATCCAGCAAATTCCCAGACTGTTGTTTGTTATTTTTAATTGATAATCCAATACTGTCATTCCTTTTATGCGTAATGTCGTCTGTGACATCACTTTTAAAAAACCTCATGCGATTTTCTATATTTTTTTCTATTCTCTCACCTTCTTCCATCTCTGCAATTTTTCTTTTCGAATAACCTTTTTTATCAGCCAAGACTATCAGTTTTTCTTTATGTCTAGATCTTAACTCTTTGACATCATCCAGTTTCTTTTTATTCTCAATATCCTCTATAGATTGCTGTGGGAGTTCCTTATACTGTATTGGTTTACTACGATTCATCAAAACTTGAAATGCATTTGATTCTTCTCGCTGAGAATCAACTTCATTACAGAGTTCTACATTTGATACATTTTTAGCCTCATTAATATTCTTTGTACTGTCATTAGACGTGTCTAAATCTACGATAAATTGTTCACTTAACTCCTTTCTATTTTGTGCCATGTACTTTGTTTTTTCAGATTGATTTCCATTTATTTCTGTGGGTTTAGGAGCCTTAAAAATAAGAAAATTCAATTTGATATCGACAAATCATCAACCATCAATTGCAACTCTTATTGAATTTTAAATTCTATACCTTCCTGAAATTCCGCTTTGGTTTGGCCTTTGGTGTCTCATCATGCATAGTTTTCTCGCCGTTATTTACCTTGCCATTGAACGGACTCGGCGTTTTGTCAATCAGATCGTTTTTGCTTTCTACTATGTCGCACGTCCTCTCTTTGGAAGAGGTACGCGATATTCGAATCTTCACGCGTTCGCGTTTACTTGTCGTGATTGTTTTCCACTGTTTCTCCTTCTCAAAATCTGTAGCGGCTTTCTCGTCGACGATCCTCGTGTCATTGGAAAAATACTGTTTGATATCTTTCATGTTTCGAGATATAATAACAGAAATGTTTCTTTTTTTTCTCTACATATATATTATTCTTTTCTCGTCCGATCAAAAGCGCGGTATAATTTTTTCTTTCTGTTACTCTACAGGAAGTGAAAAAAAGTAACAGGAATAACGATAAAACTTCTAACGGACGTGCTAACAACACGAAATGCTAACGTATGTATGTACGCATGCATATAAATTAACCGTTACTCGTATATATACTTCAACTAACAACTTGCATACTAAGAATTTATTAACGGTGCGATCAAATTGATCGCAAAATGATTTGTACTCTTATTACGAAATATTTCAATGCCGCTCGTGTCTCACGACAATACAATATCACGACCCACGACGACAGTCGACAGTTCGCGACCCGCGACCGCGACTCACGACGTACCACGTACCAGGTGCCAGTCGTTTCCCGCCTTTTCGATCGAGAACAGAACAATATGTGTGATTTCTAACCATGTGTATGTATGTATTAGATCTGTTCTTCTTCGTGGCTGCGTTTGACTAATCAGAACAAAAAGAACTAAAATTTCTTTGTCCCGATTGATCAATGAAATGCTGCTCTACTTAAGCCCGAATCACACTAGCGGCTCGCGATTGCGATTGCGTTTGTGATTGTGATTTGCTACGCTCCAATCATACTTGCAATTGATGCTTTCTGATTGGCTGAGGCAATCGCAATCGCAGCCGCGAGCCGCTAGTGTGATTCGGTCTTTAGGCGAGCAGATTTTCGAATGCATAGCAACAGCTGTTTTAGAATAGAAAAATTGCATTTGCAATACAAAATGTAGACAATTTGCCACGTGATTACATGAGAGAATTTATTGCAGTAAACGAGTGAAAAACAGATTGCATCTTCATTCCACGCATGTATCTTTTGAATAAAAAGATGGATTGAGCGAGGAATAAATAATAAAAACGATGTTTGGTCCCGACAGCTTTAAACAATAAGGACAATATATGGTATTATAGCAAGAGGAGATTGACTTGCGTGAGCTAGACTTTTGAGAAGATTTATACGCGATTAAAAAAGCAATTTTTCATTTGAAATGTTCATATACATCATATTGATATTTTTGCTATCTTTGCCGATTCTTTCTTATCTGAGAAGTTTATATCAAAGAAGATCGAAATCTGACCGGAAAAATGTTTGCGTGCTTGTGCTCGGTGACATTGGCAGAAGCCCGCGAATGCAATACCATGCCATCTCCTTCGCCAAGGAAGGATTCACTGTGGATATCGTAGGTTATCCCGGTTCACAGCCAATGAGGGAAATTAGAGAGAATATGCATATACGGATTCATTATTTGCGACCGCCCCCTGAAATGCAAAATGGTATACTCTCAGCTCGTCTTTTTATAAAGTTCCGTTTTTCCTATAATTTGTTTATATAAAGACATAGTATATCAAAACAATTATATTTTTTATTCTTTTAGCATTGCCACGTCTTCTGTGCTATATAGTAAAAGTGGCATGGCAGACCGTTGATCTTTTACAATTATTAGTTAGAAAACACATATCAGGTTCCTTAATAATGCAGAATCCACCTGCGATACCAACAATACCAATATGTTGGCTTTATTGCATAGTAATGAACACACAGTTTATAATCGATTGGCACAATTATGCGCATTCCCTTATGGCGTTAAGCCTGGGAAAAGATCATATTCTAGTTAGTCTGGCAAGAAGTATCGAGAAAATATTTGGTCGTAGAGCAAAGAATAATTTTTGTGTCACCAAGGCTATGAAGGAAGATTTGGAAAAAACTTGGGGTATCCAGTTAGTAATATTTATCAAATCTTTTTCTATAGAAAATAATTATTTCACAAAACTATTTTATCTAACTATCTTAAAATTATCTTACATCAATCTTATATAGTTTATATAACATATATTTATATCTAAGACCCACTTGAAATATATTTCAACAGTTTTATACATTGCTGTATAAATATATTTTTAAAAGCAAATGGCATATTTAATAATAAGATTTATAATTATAGTGCTAAGGTTCTATATGACAAGCCAGCAGATGAATTTTGTCCTATAACTTTGACAGAAAAGAATGAATTTCTGCAAAAGTTGGCTGAAAAGTATAATGTATTTGTACCTTATTCACCCAGAAGATCTGCCTTCATTATATCCAGTACTAGTTGGACCGAGGATGAAGATTTCTCAATCCTTATAAATGCATTACAAGGTAGTGCATCTATATGCATTTGTTTTAATCATGATCTTTTTACATATGCTAGATGAAAATTATATTTCTGCTATTTTTTATAGAATATGAAAATGCATGTGAAAACAGAGAATTGAACTTACCAGATTTAATCTGTGTAATAACGGGAAAAGGACCTTTAAAAGACTTTTATATGGCTATTGTTAATTTGAAAAATTGGAAACATGTCAAAGTAAAAACACTATGGCTTGAAAATGAAGATTATCCGAAAATATTAGGTATTACACATTCGCATGATTTTACTATAATTAACAAATTTTTTTTAGTATAACATTTATATAATATTACATATTCTTTTATAAGAAACATTTTTTATATCTTTATATTTTAAATAACCGTTGATTTTTGAAACAGCTAGTGCAGACTTAGGAGTATGCCTCCATACTTCATCAAGTGGACTAGATTTACCAATGAAAGTTGTTGATATGTTTGGTTGTCGCTTGCCAGTTTGCGCATACAATTTTAATTGGTAAATTGAGAATTAATATGATTTAATGTAATATATTGTTACCGAGTAGATTTTCTTATTAAATATTCGTTTTATCGTTTAGCTTATCAGAATTGGTAAGACACAACGAAAACAGTTTGGTGTTTGCGAACGAGTATGAGCTGGCCCAGCAATTGAAAATGTGGTTTCAAGATTTCCCTAATAATGAGAAGCAACAACAGTTGTGTGAAAAGTTTCAAAAGAATATGTTTACGTCTCAGCTCTACCCTGATTGGCACGGTAACTGGAGATTTAATGTTCTGCCTTGTTTTCAAGAATAATTTCAGTTTTAATTCGATTTTCTTACTAACATAATTTTATGTATAGATATGTTTATTTTGTATAATACAAAATTTTTCTTTTACGTTTTTTTTTTATATGTGTTTGTATGTATACTCACATGAAACTAATTTATTATATTTTATATAAATGTCATAAGATTTTTTGTAAACAAATATATATATTTTTTTTATGTATATCTATTATGTCATATAAAAAGTTATAGTATACAATAGTTTCAATTGGAAGAAGGATCCAAAATATCATTCGAGATTATGCTTGATTTTCTTGAAGCTGCACTCATTACCATGCATTTAATTTTTTTAATTTCTTCTGAGAAGTAGGAAGGTCCAACCCTTATTGAAATTGCACTGATGTAAGTAGATACACAACATGCTTGGCCAAGTTGTTTTTTCTTACATGCATAGATGTATGGAATGCTTTTCGCTTCTGCAAACTTTGTCAAATGTGTGAGAAAATTTAACGGCGCTAATAAATGTGTTGCATCCTCGGCAAGTATTATAAATTCTGCTAGATTCTGTTCCATTGAGCTTATCACGTCGATCAACCCAATAAACAACATACTTCTTTCCATGTGATACATTTGTTGAATTAGGATTAGTAACTCGTTAGATAATTGCTCCATTGCAGTGAGATCAGCAACATGAATGCATTCCTTAGAGAGAAGCTATACAAAGAATTACAGTGTGTAAACATTAAAAAAAAATATAATACATAAACTGATTATTCTAAATCTTAAAAAGATGATATATTGGTATTGACTTTTAAAATGTTAAAGCTAAATGAATTATATCTGTAAAATTAAATTAATGGAATATATTTTTTAAAACAAATTATTTTCAAAATAAATTATTGGAGCTTTGCCTAATTTAATTTTTGCAAATTATTACACACAAGACATAAATTTCTATTTTATTACATTTTTTATTAATATCTGTCTCGTATACAAAAAATTTTCATTGATAAAAGATTTTGTCATTGATCCATTTAAAAGTATAATGAAGTATAATAGACCTCTATGTTTTAATTATCCGAAACAAATAAAACAGCAATAAAAAATTGATATTGTTAATGCTAATAATGTGTTTATTAACATATTTTACATATATTTTATTAATATTTTACCTATAAAGTAATTATTAATATATAAAAATAATATAGATGTAAATGTGCATTTAAATCAAAAGTCGTTCTATTTCTTGTTGTATTGTTTTAATCTGTGGTTTTAATTGCGAGCCTTCGTTGATCGTTATAGAGCAAGCTACTACCGGTCTAGAAACTCCACAGGCGCGTCCCAATGCCTGCTTGCTTCTAACGAATACATAAGGTACATTTTTATCTTCGCATAGTAGCGGCAGATGTAATAAAATCTCCAATGGCTGGGCATCCGCGGCCATCACTATAAATTCCGATAATCCACGATTTAAAGATTTTGTCGCTTCATTTGCCCCTTTCTTCAATTGTCCATAGCTCATAGCTTGCTGGATCAAGCTTAATATCTTTGTTGTTAACGAAGAATCAGCCAGTGGGTATGCTCTTGGCGATATTTCATCCATCTCGGAAAATGTTGATGTGACGGCAAATTTAAAGATGACTTGATTAGCTCAACGTAGTCTGAAAAAAAAGAAAACTTGTAGTTGTATTTTTAAATGCGTTAAAACAACCTGCGTATTTACGCAGGTATATATCCACGTGAGAAAACTAACCTCAAACTTTCTCCAAAAATGCACAAGGTTTCTGTTAAAGTACCTTCTTCTTCTTTCCGCTTTCTAAGATTTCTATCTACTAACGTACCAGTCGTACCACACTATATTGGGGAATAGGCTGAACTTTTTAACTTGATAGAAAAGAAATCAAAAATATTAGAAGAGTTTCACGCAGTTCGATCCGGTTAAAATATATTTGCGCTTGTGTAGGTAGCGTCATGATATAAAATTATATCATGGGTGGATAACATGTTTTAACCTTCTAACATTGAACATTGCTTCGAATGATATTATCTATCGAAAAGTTTGTCGATTGGCTGTCTGATAGGGAGTTCTAGGATTCTTGCAGTATCAGCCAATCAATACGTCCGACAAATTTCTTACCGCTATTGATCTATGGTCTTATTCTAAAATCAAACAAGCCTAAAGGTTGGCTAGACTGTTTGCTCTTAGAAAATTTACGCATGTGTTTTATGACATATTGCGCAGGAACGATTCAACATGTGTTGTATTTGGCGAAAAATACATAACATGTAATATATTTATATATCACATATGTGACACAATACAACATTAAATATCTCGATAAAAATAATAAACTGTAAATTTCTTACTATTACATAAAAAACCGTTTAAATAATTGTATAATTAACGATTTTTCTTTCTGAAACGATTCCTTAAAAATATATATATATATATAGAGTGCTTAAGAAATTTTCATTTAATATTAATAACATTTTTTGCTGTTCTAATATATTTTTTATATAAATCATATATATAAGATATATAAATGGTTTATTGCCAATTTTATATTTTATTTTTTATTACTATTCTCAGTTGGACGTCTTTGGGCATCTTTGGATGTCCAAAGACGTCCAAAAGATATTAGGATGTCCATATAGGACATCCCTTAAACGTTTTTTGGATATGTGTGCTGATGTCTGGGTGTCTTATTAAATAAATTATTCAATTATTTTTATAATATTCTTTTGCACATGCATATATGTTAACTTCTATAATGTTGAAAAAGTCATAATCGAAATGAAAATGAGCATTTTAAATGAAATGTCACACACAAATGCACATAACACACACATGGAAAATTGCGTAAATTTTATTACAAAAAGTGAAATTCTGAGATTTAAACTTGTGAGCAAATTTTTCCTATTTTTAATAAATATTGTTACAGTTACCTGTACTTGTTTCTTCGTAGTTGTACGATAAAAGGAACAACTTGTTCGTTGACACGTATTTTCATCGGAATATGGAAAAATGAATTGTTCCTCGCTTTCTTTCCTATTACAATGACAGATCTAGATAAAATCTAGTAATTCTTTACAAGAAACTTGCACAAGAAAGACATATTATATGTATATTATGTTTTTCATCTTTAAGTTTCTCTTGTTTAGATTTATCTTAGGAAAATTTGCTAAGATGAGAGAAAAAAATAAAACTCTTACTTTAGGAAATGCATGACGTATTCCTCCGGTGTTTCGTAATTCGCATCATGTAATAGAGCATTGCAACAAATGTCCGCGACACTGGCTAAAATCATTACATATTCTGACTTCTCATTTGATTCTTCAGATCTTTGATCGCTCTTAGCGACTTTTCCGGACTGTTCATTATCTTTGAATTTGAGAAGAAGATTTCAATGTAAATATTTCGATTTCCAATAAACAAGGTAAAATTAAGAAACATCTAGATTGCCTTTGTAGCTATATATTGCAAACTCATACTTCTTTCTCTATCTTTAATTGAATATAGTTTTAGATTTTACAATTAGTATATTTGATAACTTATCAATTTTACCACGTTTAATAAATTATCCGTATGAAAAGAAATTATATACTTAATATTATATATATACATATATAATATTATCATACTTTATTTAATATTTATTTCAGAATCATTTAGTATTACTTTCAAAATAACGCGAATAAAGTTTACTTGTAGCGCAATTACATCGAGGCAAGATTAATGTCAATTTATGTTCGAGTGGAATTGAATCTTGGCTTATTAAGAATTTCTCTTGTGTTTCATTTATGCAATCTCGCTCTTCGGATGATTCGACTGTGCTTTCATGATTAATTAGATACTGAGCGTCATCGGAAAGAATTGTATTACACATTGCAAAATATTTTTCAAGAATTTCCGCAGTTGAAATAGACAAGTCCTCTTTTTCTGTCAATTGCACGAGTGATAAGGCTGAATCTTTTTTATCGCATCCTGACAGAGACCAGTTGTTAGATGCATTCTGACAAATATCTTGCGAAAGTACTTCTTCGTTAGTTTTTATTTCGTTTTTCAATGTGCTAAGATCGCTTAAAAGTTCTTGCTCAGCCTCTTCAAATGCTTGTAGTTTTGACGATGTATCGCAAGATGTAAGACGCAGATTGACAGGCACGACATATCTATTATGCGAAATATTATTTTCGCGGAGAATAACATTATCGTTTTTTGCGGTTTCACAAGCCACAGATGGATTATATGCGATTGCACGTTTTACACAGTTCCTCACTAACACAATAAATAAAAAAATGAGTAGAATATAAAGTGCGATATATCTGCTTAAGTATTATTATGTATTAAGAGAAAATCACATTTATAGATTATTGTTGTTTATATTATTAATATCTAATATATATTTATATTATTTTTATTATTATTTGTCTATTATGTCTATTTACTAATATTTATATATAAATTTATATAAATTATAATTAATTATGTATAGATGATATATCAGAGAAAATTACTTATTGTATTAGGTACAGAGAAATTTAAATCATGTTCGGACCACATTAGTAGTTGGTTACTGTTGAGAACAATCCTAGATGACTTTTTTCAAATGTCTAAATTTTCATCTGAGATTTTTATTCATTTTGCTGTAGAATTTCTAATTCTTAGAGTATGTTTATTTCATATAAATGATAAACTTACAACATATCGGTTATAAAATTAATATCAATGACACATATTGTTCAAATAATCATTGATAATTGTGTGCGAAACTTCATTACACATGGCTATTTTGTCCCGTAACCCGTAACCGCGTTACAAAACGAAATAAAATCATATATGTTATGTATGTACATATATTAAAGTCAAAATTTGCATAATTCCAATCTATAGAAAATGTAAATGTATTAGACAATCGACAAAGGAATTTATATTTATATTATTATTTTCATTTTTTTATATTTTCCAAATCAGAAATTAGCATTACAACAGTCAAAGTTTCTTTCACTCAATTATTTTTATTTTAACCAATAAATTTATATATAAATAATTTTTTAGAGTAAAAAACAAATTAATTTCTAATCGATCGATATTAGACATAATTTTCCTTTAATGCGTATATCTTAATATACTTGACTTTTTACAAGAATAAATAATTATAACAATAATTTTTTTTTCTTTTTGACACACTCGAAAGTGATCTATTGATTCCGTGAAATAATAAAAATGTCTTTTAGATGCAATCTTGTGCTATTTTATAGATCGTCACGTACTCTTGTAGGTGACAATAATAATAATATACATTGTTACCGATGCATTAATGCATCAGAGATCCACTTAAAGTCTACGAATTCAATGATTTCATCGGATGTCACATGCGATGTATTATTATCATGAATATTAATTGCATGCGTATGTATTGAAGTCTTTAAAAGGATGATTCGCTTCCTGCTAATGCTATTAGAGGAAAAGTAACATTGTAGAAGGCATCTACTAACCTCTGCGTAAATTAGAAGTGCAAAATGGACCGCTCTCAAATATATATATACATTTATATATCATAAAACGATACAAGATGATAGATGAAAAAGAATACGGTGAGAAAAATAATTGTCGCATTTATTTCTTATAATTTCCTCTTTAGGTTTTAAATGTTCTTAGGACACACACATTGTATATCTAGTAGATCAAGATATTGGCAAAACTTATACGATAAAATGCGAAGCATTGGAAATTTAATATGTATTGATCACTTTTACATTTGTTAACTGCTTTTCATTATCATCTACAATCGCGATAAGCAGAACCATTTTATTGATCAAGTGATATATAACCGCGATAATAAATTATATTTCTGTCTGAATCGACCATCATACACAAGTGAAATTAATCTATCTACGTACATTATATCTATTCTTATTTTTTTTTATCGATTACAATATCCTAAAGTCCTAAAGCACAATCTAACATTTTTTAAAAGAATATATTGTATATGTAAAATAATTTTTCACGATTAGATTATTGAGGGAAATTTCCAACGATTAAAAATATTGTATGTTACTTCTGTAATAAATATAACAATACGAAATTTCGTTTATTGTTTTTATATATAAGAAATCTTATAAATGCATCTTGTTTCTTAATGATTACTATACTAGACATTAGAGAATTGGCGTATCACCTCCTAATGACAGATTTTTCCTAATAAATTCATTTGGAAATGAAAACCTTAATATTAAAATATCAAGGCCATAATAATTTTTGAATGGACAACGCTTGAATAGAGTTAGTCAATCAGATTATTCAAAGTTCGCGCTTTCACACAGACATATTTAAAAGTGCATCAAT
This sequence comes from Formica exsecta, assembly GCF_003651465.1. Taxonomy (NCBI): domain Eukaryota; kingdom Metazoa; phylum Arthropoda; class Insecta; order Hymenoptera; family Formicidae; genus Formica; species Formica exsecta. Next base: position 123,460 of record NW_021849649.1, on the reverse strand, counting down.
ATTTAATAGCACTTTCTCTATTGTGAGATGTATGTATCGTCCCTGAAAGCATGAACATTATTCGTATTATCTTTCTCGAGAAGAAGAGATATAATTCCTATTACTCATTACTCATGCTTCATCTGCTTATATAATTCCTATTCCTATTACTCATGCTTCATCTGCTTCATATGCGCATTATCTGAGCTAAAAGTATAAATTTAAAAAAAATATGCATAAGAATAGTAAATATGTCTTGTGTCCCAGATAACACATAGATACTTTCGTCCTTTTTTAGCTCGAGGATATTAGAAGAATAGACTGTAGTACAATCTCAGAGAGACGGAGAGCGTATCATCTGTTAGAGATGTTATCCAATCTTTATTTAAGACTGGATGATCTGCTATCTTTTAATGCTGAGAATATGAACCGGATTGTCCCTATATGTGTTCGATTACTCGAGTATCTAGTCCTTATTTAAATTCGCGCATATATATTACTTTTGATTACTCGATTATCTTAAATATTACCCGAATATGCATGCATATATATGTACCATAAAATATTTATAGTTATCAATGATCTCATCGGATCTTATCTTATAATTATCTCATTTAATATTTTTAGGCACGGAATGAAAAACAGAATCGATTAATCGAAAATTTCGATCTAATTTAACTGGAAAGTACATATTCCATAGAGTTTTTCAGTACTTGGGGTTGCCTATAATTATAATTAATATCGAAATAAACAAATACCCGAGTAATATTTGAAAGAACCGGTTATTAACATCTTTGCTGTCTTTGCGATTTTGTTCCCTGGTATATGTTGATTGAAATTATCTACAATATAGCATAATTTTCACGTCCGCGTTGACTGAGTACTGTTGAGAGGTGACGATACTAAATTTAATGAGAAACGACTGATACGTATATCATCGCATTTGTATTAAAAATCATTGCATTTTTATTTCACATTGTGGCAAGAACGTCATTTTGCGACTTGACGCGATAATTTACGATCGTACAACAAAAGTTGATTATATAATAATGATCAGTAGATAACAGATACATATTTGCGTGAGATTTTTTTTTTTCATCAAGACGATAAGCTCTCCTTCCGATAAGATGCGTTTCAATTCTCTCCAGAATAGTGTTTCAAAATCACTAGATGTCGATAAATCGTTGATAATTATTTTTCCTCGCAGTGAACAGATTTCTTAACGAATTTTAAACACGATAACAATTACAACTAATACAGATAAGAATTTAGTGTTATTAAACTGAAGACAATGAGATAACGCATGCATACTCTCCTCTACATTGTATTAACAGCAATACTTTTAATATTCTTCATAATGAACATTCTGTGGGTGACTTTATTTACGACATTTACCTTTACAGTCGTGAAGACTGGAAAGGAGTTGAACGATCGGCCAATTATCGGTAAGTTTTCTCGAAGAAATCGTGATAAACGCCGAATAATTAACACATTGCTGCATATTTTATCTTAATAATTGCAAAATGCATGCGAGAAAGAAAGGTTAAGATTCATCAAAAGATGAAAATATATCGAGTATCTTTTTTCATTTGTTCTTTTGTTCAAATCCATTAATTTTCCAAAAAAGAAAAAGATACTCGATATACTTTCATCTTTTGATGAATCTTAACCTTTCTTTCTCGCATGCATATATATATATATATATATATATATACATACATATACACACACGCGACATGTACAAAATCTTGATTAAATAATAAAAAATAATTGTTTTTTTATATAAATAAAACTTTAATCTTTCTATGCATATAATAACACAACATACACAACATAAACTTTAAATTTAATTCAAAAAATTAATTATGGGCTGCGTTCGGAAACATCACTTGTGTGCAGACGAGTGTCGTCCTATTTTTGTTCAACTTTTAGTAAACAACAAAGATAGAACGACGCTGGAAATCTAAGAACGCTACAATTTTTTTCAGAAATCAAATTTTGACGATCCTTTTAAATCTCATTCTATGTATTTCAAAGATGTCAACTGTGAATAATACTATGCATGTATTTCTTTTCAAGGTATTCTGACGCAGGAAATAAGTTATAATTTAAACAAAAAATATCCTGATCAATATCACAGTTACATTGCTGCATCGTACGTAAAGTTTGTTGAAGGTGCCGGTGCTCGACCCGTTCCAATTTGGTAATCATGAGAATTTGTATTTTTACACTTAATCTCCCTTCTTCGATTTATTTATTAAAATTCTGTTTATCAGAAATAATAGGATGTGAAAATCATTTAGTGGTGAAAATTCCATTAGAAATAAAAGCTTTCTAGCAAAACTAAATCTTTTTGTGAAAGGATATTTTCTTAATTTTATAAATCATAAAACAAATATTTTATATTGCAAACGATTGAAGATAAACGCATTTTATAAGTTAAGATTCAGAGAGAGGTATACAAGCAGATATGGTAAAACGTTAGATACAAATAGATATTATACATATCAGGTTCATTTATTAAGTCACGGATTATAATGCGCAATTTCATGTAGGATTGGCGAAAATGATTCGTATTATGAGGATATTTTAAATAAAGTCAACGGGTACGTATAGAACGGATATGTATTTTTAAAACATTCCACTAGGCATACTTTTGTAATGCTCGTAAAATTGATATTTTTATAGAGTTCTATGGCCAGGAGGTGCAACATATTTTTTTCAGAAAGAAGGATATGCCGACGCAGGTGCCGCGATTTACAGGTTACTATAAATAAAAAATAAACAATAATGTCAATGTAATGTTCTAAAAACAAAAAATTTAAATTGTATATATATATACATTTTTTCCGTTGATAGAATCGCGAAAAGAATCAACGAGAGAGGCGAACATTTTCCTATACTTGGCATCTGCCTCGGCTTCGAGTTATTGACATATGTCGCGGCAAATGGCGTCGAACACAGGACATCATGTTCCAGTAAAAATCAGCCTCTTCCACTAGAATTCACGCGTGGTAAATATTTCTTTTCTAAAACAAGTTATTTCTTTATGAAATACAAGCAATTGTTAATTCTTGTCGAAATTATCTATTTAGAATCATGCATATTTTCTATAAATATCGTGAAAAAATTATATTTGTATGAGTGACGTTATAAACTTTAAAATCATCCTCATCATAGTTCCTTTGTTAGAACTCTAAAAAAAAAAAAAAAAGAAAAAAAATTGTAACTTTTTTCAGATTTTCGAGAAGCCAATTTGTTTAAGCAGGCCCCGTTGGATATTGTGAAGATTTTGAGTGAGGAAAATGTCACGGCAAATTATCATCAGTTTTGCGTTACGAAGGAGGCAAGTGTTTTCTTTTTTAAGAAATTACTACTTAAGCGAATGCAAATTTAGAAGTTATAATGTATAACAAAGACGTTAAAATATTGGTGTTACGCAAGGAATTGATAATATTGCAATATATATCAAATTATACATACACACGCCGTTCTCTATTTCAGGATTTACACCGTGTTAATTTAACCGACGAGTTTCATGTGTTGTCATTGAATCGCGATAAAGAAGGCTTAGAATTCATCTCAACACTAGAACATAAGCGCTATCCATTCTACGGAGTACAATTCCATCCGGAGAAGAATCTCTACGAATGGGTGACTGGAAAAAATATACCTCACGGATGTAATGCCACTTTAGCAGCTCAATATTTCGCTAATTTCTTTATCAACGAAGGTAAATAACAATATCGAGCAAGTAAACTATTGTCTCGCACTACACTGAAAAGTTTCCAGCGCTTCTTTGCGCTTTTCAAGAGCGCAGAAATTGTATATATATTAAAATTAAGTTTGTCAGTACATATTCAGATGCATCTCTCTTTTCTCTTGATATTATATGAATTATACATTTCCGATATAAGTAACTATATATCCGAATTATAGTTGCATCTGTTTTTGCTAATTTCTATTTGGAATAAAATCGACTTTCTTTGCACAGCTCGTAAAAATTCGCATAAATTTGCAACGGAGCAAGAGGCGAAACAAAGTCTGATCTACAAGTATCCCGTTACTTACACAGCCCTGCAAAATTCTACTTATCAGCAGTGTTATATGTTTAAGAAAAGTGATGGTGACGGCCTTCTTTTACACAACAATGTGTGAAACTTAGAGAATAAGTTTTATTTTTAAGATAGAAAAAAGACACGTCGCTCTTTTTCCATGTACAAATGTAATTTTGTAAACACATTCGTCAATCTGCGCATAAGAGACAGAAAATCCAAAGATTTGTTAATTAATTTTGCTAAATACGAGTAAATAAAAGCTAAATAATTTGTTGTATGACGGCACTAGGGAGCACACAAACAAAAGATTGGTACGCGCAATTTCCACATTTAACATAACACCAGTGTATATTGTGTCACAACTGGGATACATAATATTACAATGGTGCATAATAAAATTCTATACATATTTTCCTTCTATCTAAAGTAAATAATATTTTGAATCTTTTTTTTCCCTCACCACGTTTTTTTTCGCTCTGAGCCGAAGCGCAGATCGCCTAGATGTTTAATATGTTAGATGGATGACGTACGACACCCTGCGCGATTCTAGATGCAACGTAACATTAGCGATGAACAACGACGACGATGGTGTCCAAAACACCATCCTTACATCGATGCATACAATTCGCTTCGACTCACAACGCTCGGAACGCACGGATCTGACTGCTTGCCATTAATCTTTGTCTTTATTTTTAAACAAGCATGAAACTAAATCTCTTAAAAGCATGAATCAACTCTTAATTTTTACCCTCGTAACGTATGATAGTATCATTAATAATCATAATAATTCATATAAACATTATTTCTATTTATTCCTTGTTACATATTCTTAGCAATGTGTTGCACAAAGATGCAAAGGTCATTTGCAAAGGAATTGCATTTTTTTTCTTTCATTCTCTCTTTACACGTGTATCTCTTTATCGGAAGTATGTTCTCACTTTCTTCCTCCAAGAAAAAGGATAAATCTGATCCTTTTTCCTCCGACGATTACTTCACTTACATATGTTATACAGTATATATACATAATGTATATAAGCATTATGAGCAATATATATATTATACATATATATTTGTCCATATCTCCCGCATAAGTTCACGATGGCTCGCGTATCCTTTATCTATCTCTATGCTTATCTATCACCCTCGTTATCTTATCGCTCTTTTTTTTATTTTTTTCCGAGAATATAACAAAGATCTACGCATAATGTAGACAAATTCCCCACAATATTTCACGATATAAGATGACCCTGCAATACACTCAAGTTTTCATTGTTTCGTTATTTTAAATAGTACACGAGATATCTAACTGTTTCAATATACTTAATATATATATATATATATATT
>NW_021849649.1:115840-117912 GCF_003651465.1 Formica exsecta | reverse complement strand
TATATATATATATATTTATATCTAAATTCCTACCGAGTTGCAAACAACTTTCGTCGCACGCGGACCGCATGTGACGTACAAACGCGCATTAATAAATTTGTCGTCCTTTTTATATAATGCCTATTTGATATAGTTTTACTATACTAATATTATACATAATTTTTTATATATTTAATGTAAACGCGACGGCGTGACGACCGCTTGGCTGCAATTTCATCTTTTCTTTCTTAAATCACTCTCGTGTCCAAACTAAAGTTTTAGACGACGCTCGATATTATATACGTGCGCGATCACAGGTACGCCACGCTGTCAAGCTCTTATTTATCTCTTTTTTTTTTATTTTAATCTTAACGGTAATACGAAATACATGGCCTTACAGGATGATCGCTACAGTGATAGTGTCTCTCCCTTCTCGTGATAGATGATACAAAAAGAAACATTAATTGTTAATTAGATTTAGTAACAAAACTTAAAAAAAGAATAAAAAAGAAAAGAAAAAAAATTTGCTTTTAATAACGCGAATTCAATTTATTTATCGGTTTATCGGTTCGTCTATATATTCAAGATCGGATATTAGTGGTATTAGTGGTACCCGTTTGTTTGCAGTTGAATCGTTGTTTCCCTAAACAAAATGTGTGACTAAATCATATCGCACTCCAACGTAGTAACTAAGATTAAAAATCATAGCGACTGACGCCTAAGTCAAATGATTGAACGCATACACCAATATCTATACATCGCACTTTCACGTTGATATATAAAAGACAGCTTTTTTAAATTGGAGTTTAGTCCTTCGGTTATTTACCCCCAAATAATATGATTACATGTTATTTTAACAGCAAGATACACTGTGCCAAGATATTAATTATATCAGCTGAGAATTATAGAAATATATTAAAGAAACAACTGATATATAGATGAATTACTGATATCTTTGTTCTCGCTCAAAAATTCCGTCCTCGAAAGATCAGTCATATTAGAGAGAAATTTATACATATAATATCGCTCTGAAAATAAATATTTAAAAATGTACAAGATAATTCATAACTAATAAAGAATGAACTGCCATAATATATAATATATAATTGTGTAATTTCTATTCTTTTAAATAATATCAAGTAAATTTCCAACTGCTTTAGTTCGTAAAATGTCTGGAAATTATATAATTTAATGTGAATAAATAAAGAACCAAGACAAGAACGAAAATTTCGCGTAAACCATTTTTAACGCGCATGCATGAACATTTTCCTCTAAGGAACGCGATAACCGCGCTCATCAGCAATCCATGTATATATATGAATATAAATATTTTAGATAATGTAGTTTTTTTATCAACGATTTTTTTTATATAAAAGAGTAGGACATCTCTCTATTTGCAAACGTCGAAACCACTTTAATTTATTGAAATACCACTCTAGATCCAATAAAACCGTACAATTATCAAAGTAATAACCCTAATGATGAACTTTTATACAAAAAAATTATGCAGTTAGTAATTAATGTGCAAAGAATAATCATAGTCAAAAGTTGCTTTCCATTTACATCAAAACTCAGATAATTCTCACTTGTGACGTCATAACTCAGTTGAATGCACGTTCCTTTTGATGCTAGCAAGCGAGATTCAACTGAGTTTTTACGTGGTTTCTGCACACGATCGAGACCGTGTGCTTTAGTGAGTCTAATAGACTCACATTAAAAGTGAGGTTATGAATCTATATTATTATATGATAGCTTTGTTACCAAAATAAGCAAGTCAATGACGTCATTGTCTGAGTATGAAATACTCACATAACTGAGTGACTTAGTATCACTTGAGTGCAAATGGAAAGCAACTAAAGTGTGATTATAATTATCAGAATTAAACTTTACTGTTTAAAAATAAAACTTTACTTTTTTGATTAGCATTTGAAAAATTATCTGTATCCCACTGTTGGGTAAAACGTATTTGCAAATAACGATTTACCAACATATATATTTTCACAAGAAAATATTAGTAATATATATTATTAATATATGTGTGTGTGTGTAGTATTAGTATATATTTTATATGCTGAAATATATATATGTGTATA
>NW_021849649.1:0-115832 GCF_003651465.1 Formica exsecta | reverse complement strand
TATATATATAGAAAATTATTATATATGCTAATACTAATATATATTAGCATATATAACATAATATATATTATATATGCTAATGCCTATATACATATATATTTATATACAATACATATTCTCTCTCAAAGTCGTTATTCGTTATTCGCGAATATATTTTTTCTGACAGTACTATATATGTGCCACCACAATTCCCGAAAACTTTACTAACTGGCGAATTTATACGGATACACTCTTCTCATGTGAAAATAACATACGAACATAATAATCCGAGACATTCGCCGTCGACATTATATAATTAGTGCCTTTTTGTTAAAATTACGGAAGATTACTAAAGTACAATATTAACGAAGAAGAACTATTACATATTTAATTATTACATCACATAGTCGCAAAGTTCCGACATACTCTGATGCTCCTTTTGCACAAATTTGAAACGAATACACGCTTACACATTCGTTACCACAAACGACATATACTTATCAAGTATATAAGCATATAAACGAAGCAAAACCAAAAACTTTGGATAATACACCGCCATTGTTGCAAGTCGAGTAATCGTGCGTTAATGTTCCAATATATGATGTTTTATGCGCATATCACCGAACGATCGCTTTATATCGTCCCGAATAAAGTTCACTGCAAATTTTACGAAATAAAAATGGTATATGTAAACTGTTGCAGAATCGCAGGTGGATTGCGCAGCACGCGAGACACATGATGATTCAAATATATAGCGTATATTAATAATCCCATGTATTAATAACCCCATTGCAATCCAAGTTTCCTTAAGGAAACAACGAATGGCGGCGCACAATCTTCACACTTCTTCGACACAATCGTATATATTAAGTATACACACAGTATATATCAGACGCCTTCTTTCAGATTTCTTCTTTTTCCTATTCCTCTCTATTCTTCTTACTGTTTTTGTTTTATTCCATCCTCGGAAAAATTTTCCGAGCTTCTATAGGCATTTTTAAGATTTTCTGCCTCTTGCTTCTTCCTTTCGCATCTGGATCACGATCTAATACGACGCCAGTACGCCGGGCGGGGTCGGCACGACCACTGTATGTTGCGGGACGACGGGGGGCGCCGGTGGCGCCAACGGGTGTCCGACCAGGACTGCCGCCGCCGCCGGTATCGGCAAAACACCGGTTTGCGGTATAGCTGACGGCGTGCTAACCTGCGTCGGCGGTCCTTCGGCCGCGTGCTTGCGCAAGTGTCGCAGCATATTGCCCTTCTCGACGAAGGTCTTGCCGCAGTCCGGGCAACTGTGCGGCCGCTCGTCCGAGTGCGAGCGCCGGTGTGAGACCAAGTGTCCTTTGCACATGAAATCTTTGGGACACAGATCGCAGCGGAACGGCCTCTCGGCGTTGCTGCCCTTGTTGTGCGAGCGCATATGGAAGAGAAGATTGCCCTTCAATGGGAAACTCTTGCCACATTCTGTGCACACAAATGGACGTTCACCGGTATGGCAACGCATATGATTCACAAGATGTTCCTGCAATGGAAAATGGAAAGATATGAAGAATATCACTCATTATGTTATGCAAATAGAGATCCGATTAAACCTTTAGCTACAAAGCTAGTGCGTGTATATTAAAATTAAAAGCGTAAAAATGGGTTAGAGTAAAAGAGTTTAATTAAATTCTCAATCAATATTTTTGTCAAATGAGAATTTATTCTTGTTAATTTATTATGCATAGTATATATTGTTGCACACACAATATATTATTTATATATTATTATCTTGTACCAATTAATATAGAAATAATGAATGCAAGGAGCAAAAAGTATTTTCATGTCTCATAGCTAAAGGATTAATTAAAATTTCGTTAAACATTAAAAATGTAAAAATTGTGTGATACGCGTTGCTAATATTATATAGAGAAATTTGAATCATATTTTACGTTTCGAACAAGTATTATAAAATAAATGAATTATTAGATCGTTTAAAAAATTGAAATTGCCAATTTATTTGATTCTACTTTTTAATTAAATATGTCAACACCAAATGTAAATCGTTATAAATCTTACAACAAGGCCAACGTACCTTTCTTGTGAATGGTTTGGAGCACACGTTGCAACAATGTGAGGAATCTCCGGTATGTTGACGGAGATGATTATTTAGGTGTTCTTTCCTAGTGAACGTCCTCTGGCAGAACTCACACCTATGTGGAGATTCGCCAGTGTGGATGCGCACATGATTCGTCAAATGCTCCTTACGAGTAAATGACTTGGAGCAGAAGTGGCATCGGTGTGGCGATTCGCCTGTATGTTGACGCACGTGATTGGTCAAATGTTCCTTCCGCGTGAAGGATTTGGTGCAATACTGGCACTTGTGCGGTGACTCACCCGTGTGCTGCCTGACGTGGTTCACCAGGTGATCCTTCCGCGTAAATGCTTTCGGACAGTATGAACAGCGGAAGGGCGTCTCCCCTGTACATATTTTACAAGCGAATTCGCAACGTTTGAGAAAAAAAAAAAATTAAAAAAAAAAAAAAAAAAAAAAAAAAAGGAAACATTTTTCGTCATTCAGAACTCAGTGGAGTTATCCTGCACAAGGCGAGTTTTGCCTGACGCAACGCACAGAGAAGGCATAATATCGAACGGAATAAATCCTGATATATTTTCTGTCTCTTTCTATATCTAGAAATTAAATTTACATATTAGAAATACATATCTTGTATTAAAGCTAACGTATTTAAAGTTAAAACGCGTAAAAGATTCTAAACAAAAGACCAATCAATCGAATATATATATATATATATATATATATGTATATATATGTATATATAACTTTGTATATATCAAATACTGAAATCCTATTACACTACTATTACTTTCAGCATAAAACTTTCTATTTCGCGATTAAGAAGCAAGTATTATTTTTTTCTCGAGAATCTCGTATCTAATCTATCACAATACTCTGTATTAGCGTTAAAACTAAAACTGAGCTCGAGACTTGTGCCATCAATGACAATGAAATGAAGTTATAGGAGCAATAAAATTATTTACAAGTCTCCGACATATAAAATACAAAATTTGATTGATAATTTTATCGAGGATGCAAACGAGAGTTATGAACACTTATAAATGCAAGGAACTTTTGTGTGGAACGCTGTTAATAAAAGGTATGATATGAGAGCGGTGTATTAGGCAGAACAGCAGCAAATGTTCTTAGGAATTCAATGATGATGGGAGATTTTTTTTGCGATGATCAGATCGAGTTAGATGCGCGATGGTGTAAACATTAAGAGATACGTACGATGAGAGCGACTGAATGAGAGTGAACTTGTGGTGAAATTTTATGACGACCCCGTCTAAATCAAATCTCATGCAAATGTCTGATCCTCAGCTAAATGCATCACACACATATACAGGGTATTTCAATTCTAGCAGATCAATCATTAATGCCAGAGTCCCTTAAATAAAGACAGACTCTGATATTTAAATGTTGAAATATATAATAGTTTGAGTTATGATTAATTAAAAATATAAAGATTCTCGCGATATAAACTTTAAAAGGTTAAATAGATAACAGAATTTTATTCTTTGTTCAATTTCAAATCAAGTTTGTTGCAACGTAACGTTTCATTTCAAAGATGTTTCATGTTATAACATACAGTGAGCATTCTATTTTCCTTAAGAAAAGATCGATTCTATATTTGTCAATAATTGCTTTTAAAAGCCGTGAATCCAGTAGAAGTGAAATAGCCCGTATGTAAGCCAGATGTGTGAAACCGGAAGCAAATGGAGAAACGAGTGTCTCGACTCGTGTTCGATCGCATCACCTAAATGTGATGTTACGCACGAGGTGACTCTCGCAGTCCCTAATTGATCTCTTAATTCTAACGCGTAAAAGATTCTAAACAAAAGACCAATCAATCGATAAGTTGTGTCAGTTGTGGTCCCAAACCTCTTTTTTACGGGGTGTAATACATTATAACAATTTCAGTCTTTAATAGTCTAGTATTAACAGAATTAATTCAATTGTTTAGGATTTTTACCTAATATTGCAAAGAATTATTGTTAATTATTTTTTAGCGGAAAAAAATATCATCCGCATGTGTGAAAAATCCTGTGCTACAGATATTGTACATTCGATATATTGCCGTATCCGTACGTTACATCAAAGGAAAGTCAGCTTGTACAGCAAATGTTACGCACGAGGTGACTCTCGCAGTCCCTAATTGATCTCTTAATTCTAAAAAAAAAAATAAAATAAAATAAAATAAAAAAAAAAAGAAAAAATACTGATCTCTTTCTTTTTCAATATATGTACATAAATAGGTCACGATAATACAACTACTCTTAATAGAGATAACGATTATATCGGTTGCCCGTGAAGTGAACATCTGCCAACCGCTCTCACCTGTGTGTTGGCGGATGTGGTTAACAAGGTGTTCCTTTCTGGTGAACGATTTGGAGCAGAAGCCGCATCGGTGTGGAGACTCACCCGTGTGCTGGCGAACGTGGTTCAGGAGATGCTCCTTTCGCGTGAACGTCTTCGAGCAGAAGTCGCAGCGGTGCGGCGTCTCACCCGTGTGCCACATTATGTGGTTCGTGAAGTGCTCCTTCCTCGTAAACGACTTACCTGTACAACGGCAGCGAAAAACAGAAAAAAAGACCCAAAAACAGGCACATTTTATTAGATTGCAATTGTCAAATGAGACAGATAAATGCGTATAAACAATAGGACGATTCCAAATACACATATTATCGTTAGACACGAATCATGATTGTGTCATTATGAATCATTAATGGTCATTATAAGTTATGCGAAAATAAACTTGCGAGATGTTTCCCTTCTTTTTACACGTATAAAAGCATTAAAATCATATTTTTCAACCTATAAATTGATTAAACTATAATCACACCCATGAAATTACAAAAAATGATGTATGGAAAAAGATTATCGACCACCGATTTGTCAACAGTAATTAGATCGCCAAAAAATTTCCAAATTTTGCATATGATTGACAATACATATTTAGAAATTTCTCTTAAAATATCTAACTGCGAAAAATTAAATAAAATTTGTAGAATTTGTATCGCAGAAATTTTTTCCATTTCCATTTCTAAAAATTACACTAGATATAGTCAACGTGCGCTTGTATATATACATGTATCACGTGACATGTAATAGGTCGATGCGCATGCTTACAGCCCTATCGAGTAAAAATACAAAATTTCGAATTTCCCACTTTATGGCAGATGCGACTTTTACATTTACATCTGTCCGCGATCGCGTACCAAAGTTACTGAAAATATAATTATCGTGCCGTTAATTGCTTCCCCTCAATACGCAGTTAACGATTTACACAAAATCAATTTTGTTGCCAAATATCGAATCCATTACAATACTCGAGTGACGTGTAAACGAAATCGATGAATTCTGCTGCAGCGCCGACCATTTAATTTGCAGTAGTAATGATTAAATTGCTGATGCAAAACCCCCGCGAGCGTTATTACAATTATATTTAGATCAATATAATAAAATGATATTGTTAATGACGCGATAAAAAGCCAAGTTTATTCTACTCGATTGGCAAAGAGTCGAGGCCCTTCGCGACAAAGACCAGCATCCTGGTCACCGATCAAAAACAACTGCGAAGAAAGCAGTCTACATCGCGGAATTAATTTCGACATATCATCGATATAAAAATGGCAAAACGTGAATATATCGGGGATCTGAGATGACGAATAATACAAGCAAGCGAAACGAGCGAGCGAGGGATAAGGTGAAAGAACGTTATACGAACCGCTTAAATTTACGAAATAGCAAGTCATGCCATCACAGTTCACGGCCAAATGTTGGATGAGAAATAAAGGGCCCCTTATAGAGAGCCGGCCGGCGGTAGCAGCCTCGCACGATTTCCGAGGACTGAAAACGGAAGAAAGGGGTTCCCCGTCCCCAGAGGACTGAAAACGGAAGAAAGGGGTTCCCCGTCGTCGTCGTCGTCGTCGTCGTCGTCGTCGTCGGATGGGAGGTGGGCGGGTAGACGAGGGCAAGCGCACCGACACGATCACAATTCTCTAAGGTTAGAGGAGCACCCCCTTGCCACCGCGAAGGAATGCGCACGACCCGCGCCCCGCGAGAGCAGACCGGCCGGGCGAGGGAGAGAAAGGGGAGGCAAGAGGGGGAGAAGAGAGAGAGAGGGAGAGAGAGAAAGGGGAGGCAAGAGAGGGACGATAAAGAGAGAGAGAGAGAGAGAGAGAGAGAGAGAAAGGGGAGGGAAGAGGGGGAGAAGAAAGAGAGAGAGAGAACGAGGATGGGCGCGGAGGGAGAGGCGGCTACTCGCGATGCGCGATCAATTCTCGCGAATTTTATTTCACCGCGCCATGTATATAAACCGGCGCGGCTCTGCGGCCGCGACATGCGTACAGCGCGTTCGACGTAACTCATGTCAATTCGCGTATACGACTCGAGATAGAAACTTCAAGTCCCATCGATTCCGCGCTTACGTGGCAGCGTCGATTAAAAATTTTTTTTTTATGTTCTTAGTTTTTATAATCTCCGAAATTTTGCGGAGTTTGAGATTTGTTCGCGTTTCAGAGATGCAGAATTCTCCCGACAATTTCACAATCTATCTTTATGAAAGCGTTCAGATCATCTTTATTTCTAATTATATGATTGCTATTGAAATTTCTATTTTCATATAAATGTACAGAGAGATTTTTATATAGTGTCTACTCAAATTTGGTAAAAAAAATTCTCTGAGAATTCCTTGATATTTTTCAGATATTTTAATTCAAAATTTCAAGTAAAATTAAAGATTTTTAAAATAGATGATAAGTTAAATGAATTGAGCTCTTTCTCTCTTTCTGTCTGTCTTAAATATTGTACATATCTAAAATAAAATTATATTATTTATTTTTATCACATTAAAATTTAGTTGTTTTTTTTTCTCATGATCTTTGCACCAATCATAAAGATAAATTTTTAATGAAAATAAATTAATAACTTTATAAATGCATAAAATTAAATTGTCTAAATTAATATTATAAATCATAGATATATTAATAATACAACAATTAAATTATTTATCCGCTTTCTTTTAGATTGCATGAATATATTTTCCTCATTGGGAAACATTGTACATCTCTGTAAACGGAATCCTCATTTCTTTATTTAATATTAAAGAAATGTTTCAAGTATTCAGTTCAGAGTAAATTGGCAAAAGTAATACATGGCAATAAAAGATAACTATACATATATATATAAACAATTTAAAGCTTACAATGCGTTCTCTGAAAAATATACACACTGTATCGATTCTTTATATTAACGCAAATAAAATACTACCAATGTATATTAAAAAGCGCATATGTTTTTCACATCTATACAAAAACATACTAATAAGCATATTTGTTATATTAAAACTAAACTAGCTTGTAAAAAAGATAAATTTGATTTTAAAAACTAAAGTTAGATTATGGATCAGATTTACTTTTTATCTTAGTGGTATTTAATCATAGTACTCCACTTTTAATATAATGTTCAATACATTAAAATAACAGATTTTATAACACCGGAATCTATAATTGCGAGTTTTACTACATCTCATTAAGATAAACATTAATAAGAATTTTATATTAAAAAATACATAACTTTCAAAAATTTTAATAAAATAAAAAATAATTAATTTTTTCATTTTAGTATTAATATATATATAATACTAAAAAAATAAATCACATGTACTAAAATTAAATTTATAATATCTTACTTACCTTATTAAAGCTTCACATTTCACTAAACCTACATTAATCGTATTTTTCCCCGCCCTTGTGATAAAATCATTTAATAAAATATATTTAATATTTTATTAAATGTGTGTGTTCTTATCCTATAATGATCGATTATCACTACATGCTCTTTATATAATTTCTCACAGAATAATTTTTTAGAATCATATTTATGTTATAAATTGCTGATATTACGTCGAGTATCAGAAGAATGTAAGGATTAAAGTATTGACAAATTCAAATAACTAAAACTAAACAGGCTAATACAAGCTAATAAACACAGGTATTTATGTGATGATACATTCGCCAACACTATTGAAAATGGTGGGATAATTTTTACTCGTGTCCTCAATCAAAATACAAATATGATGACTATAAATGATAGCTGTATTTCAGTTGCATAAGACTAGGAGAATAAAGGAATATAGATTTTTGTCATTTTCAACATTGTTATGAGATAAAAATGAGTGTTATCATCACACAAATATCTATGCTTCTGAGCTCATATTGGCCTGTTTATTTTTAGAGAATTGCTAAATACGAGCCAATCTCCCTTCTATTTGCAAAAATTGAATACGTGTCAAATTTATAGAAAAGAAGACAATTGTAAATTTAGAAAGTTTCTGGAATCGTCCCATTAAATACATCATTGATTTGCTTCGTTAAAGATTTTACGCTAAAAATGTTTTTCTTTTTCACCTGATAATTATTTTTCAAACAAAAATTGTCATTTGCGTTTTTTTAAATTTCGCGCAGAAAGATATAAAAAATAGAAAATTGCATAACTCACCGCATATTTCACAACGGAACGGAGTGTCGTTCGTGTGAGAGCGCATATGGTTAGCGAGATGCTCTTTACGTGTATACTTCTTGCCGCAGGCTTGGCAATGATGAGGGGTTTCTCCTGTATGCCACATAACATGGTTCATAAAGTGTTCTTTGCGAGTAAAGCTCTTCTTGCAAATATCACATCGATGTGGAGTCTCACCAGTGTGTTTGCGAACATGATTTACCATGTGTTCTTTTCGGGTAAATGTCTTCGAACAGTATTGGCATCTGCAACACAATCGTGTCACAATTTTCTTTGTTATTTTTTAAACGTCAAATAATTAAGATTCTTGAGAATAAATAGAAAACACAATTTCTAATGGAAAAAGATTTGTGATCTTTTAATGATATATATGTATATATATACATTATATATAACTATTAAAAATATTATTTATATTAAAACACATCATTGTCACATTTGAAATTTATATATCAGTTCTAATTATCTCATTTTGAGAAATTATACGAGACTTACCTGTACGGTGTCTCGCCGGTGTGACATCTCGTATGGTTATCCAAATGCTCTTTGCGCGCAAAGCTCTTACCACACACTGTACAATTGTACGGTTTGTCGGTAGCATGTCTCTTCATATGGCGTTCCAGCGAAGGTGCATTCGCAAAAACATGAAAGCAGACTGTGCAAGTGAACATGGATCCACCCAAATGGCACTTGCCGTGACGCGTCAAATCGTTCGCGTTTGAGAACGCTTTACCGCATACCTGAAATCGTCATGAATTTAATATCGACTTGTATACCTGCATTTTGAATAAACCGCTACTGCATGCGTAGATTCACTGCGCTGTGTACCTGACACGTAAACGGCTTTCTCTCGGTATGATATCTGCGATGCACGATGAGCTGATAACGAAATTGAAAGATCTTTCCGCATATCTCGCAAGCGTGACTGCCAACCGACACGGGCGACGCACTCGGACCGGGAGTCGCCTCGCCGTCACTCGACTTTATGTCAAATTTGTTCAGTGGAACCTGTTGCACGATTGGAGTACCGTTCTGTATCGTGGTAACTGTCTGCGTAGGAACAGTGCTACCCACTAGAGTCGTTCCAGCCGCAATTTCGCTTTGTAGCTTGCCAAAGACTTCGTGATAAGCCAGGAGTTGATTAATATCTTCAACGTTCACCTGTCGAGTAAAAGACAAGAATTTATTGGACTGCAACTATTGCACAACTTTCAGATATAACTATTACAACGTTGTGTTTCGCACCTTGTACATATTTTGTACCATTTCGACGCCGAGAGTTTTCGCCAAATCCTGCTCGTTACCCGCGCTAATTTTCACAACCGATCCGTCCGCTGTTCTCACATCCATCATGTGTCCTCCTGGCTTTAAGTCAGGGACTTGGAATCTGCAACAACATTCTTGTTATCTATCTTAACATTGACGATTAAAGATGCAATATTTTTTTGCACATACTGTGTCATATTCAGTTGCCGCAATTCCTTTTCTTTCTCGGGCTTTTCAGAATTGTTTTGACTTCCCCCCTCGGTGGTGGAATTTCCGCTGATGTTGACCCCAATCTGCGACTGCTGCTGCTGCTGTTGCATCAAGCTCTGTTGAAGATCTTGCGGTGGTTGTAATTGCAGATCGCATTGAACTTGACAGTGAACCTGATTGTCGCTGCAACGCTCGGTGGTGCAGCTACCACCCTCGTCCTTGACTTTGTTGTCGTCTCGCTGCGCGTTTTGGCCGTGCCCTGTCGGTCCGTTGTTCTGGGCGTTCTGATGATTTGGTATCTGGTGATGAGATTGTTGCTGCTGTTGCTGCTGCTGCGACGGCTGCGCTTGCTGCTGTTGCTGCTGCTGATGCAGCTGCTGCTGTGCTTGTGCCTGCATTTGCTGTTGCATTTGTGCATGCGCAGCCTGCAGGTGACTTACGCTCGCCGGTATATGCGCGCCGTCTAAATTAAGGCCGGGAAGAGATACGGGAATCTAGAGAACAAAATACATATACGCGATATGTATTATTATTGTTATTTAATACGCATTTTTGCGTACATTGATAAAAAAACAAGAGCTTTAAACGAATAACTTATATACAGGATTAAAATTGTACGAGCTTTCATTGATATTTGAGCATTCTGCGTTGATGGTAGAAATGTATCAAATAATTAACAAATCAAATCTGTGCGTATACAAGATTGTGCAGCGTAACAAGTAGAGTGATAATTGATATTTAGAAAATAGTTTTTATACATAGAGCGATGAAACACAAAATAAAATTCTTTATAAAATTATGGCCATATTATAAATTTCTATATTTGAGCACTTCTCAAATATTTCTTTTTTGTATACGTGTATTATACGCCGTTAGCGGCTGTCATCGCTACATATGTCGCTTATTCACACGCATTTCCATAAAAGATTGTACGTGTTACCGTAATTGCGGCAAAAGCATAAGTCTAATCGCTGCTCGGATCAGAGTAAGCCGCATTCAAATTTTTAAGTCGTTACACAAAACACGTGCTACTACACATTAACAAACCTGCGGATTCGATTGCAGAGAACTGTGGTGACTGCTGCTGTTAACCGATGGCTGATGATGATGATGCGCGGCTGTAGATTGTTGTTGATGATGCGAGCTGGAAGTCAACGCCATTTCCTGATTCAGTGAAGAAGCTGACTCTTTGGAGGATGATGCCTCCCCACTGCCACCACTCCTATGCGAGGAGTTGTGGGGGGGATGATAGACCGAGACCTGAGGTAGCGTTCCAGGAAGCAATCCGTGAAAATTGAGGACCCAATACTTAGCTACCGAGGAGGCTAACGCTACGGCAGAACCTACAGTACGCAGGTCCGTGGATGAATGGGGGGTACTCCCTACATTGCCAAGACTCGCGGTCGCAGTAGCCAAACCACCTGGGTATGATGGACGACCACTTTGACCCGCGTTTACATCCTACCGATATACATTCAGACATTTGTACAACATTGATAGGGCATGCAGCGGCATGCACCAGGCTGAAGACCAATCGACAAATGCGCCACTTTTGATACATGTGCATCAACGCAAATAATTCCATGGATATATTCGTTATTGAAGAAAGTTTATACTATCGAAGAGAGTGATTGTTGGTGTTTCCGTGTTATGTATCGTGTGTACATTGAGAAGAAAACGCTCTATCATACACCTATCAAGCCATACAAACCGATCATAAATAGACACTATGTTTTCAAGCTCGCGTAAGTATATGCAACCTGTTAGAACTGGATACATTAAAATATTATATACTATAATGAAGATAAGCAAAGTGTTAGAGTTACAAGAGTAGAGAAATTCAAGCGTAAGCCATCTTGTGTACGTTGTATGCAATATGCTACAAGCATTTCTAACCTAAAAACTACAAATTACAACAGTCTAAATAATTGTAAAGATGCAAGGCAAAAATGTATAATAATGAAACTTAATATAAATAAGATAAATATAGAAATAATATAAATATATAAATTAAACACTGCATACAATTATTATTAAACGATACATCGTCTAAGTTTCTTAAATCATTAAAATATATATTTATCAAATTTTAAATCTAATTTGAAAGATAAGGCACAATTTGTTAAAGCAAATCAAAAATGAAACAATCCACGAATTAACAAGGCTCATTATACAAATGTCTTAATATATCTAACATCGGCATAGTGCATCCGTGTAATGATCATTTGCGCATTTGTAGTTTGGTGTATAGCCTGTTTCGATGGGAAAGTACCTCACCTCTTGTTGTGCCTGCGTAGTCGCTGGCAATGCATGCTGCTCACTATTCATCTTCGTTCACTGAAGGATATTAATTAAACGTGTCTGATATACTTCATTGTTCATCCTGTAAAATGCATTACGAAAAATTAATCTTTACATCGTTACGCGTGAAAAAGTGCTTAAAAACAATGGGTACAAAATGCGTACAAAATGTACGTAAGGATATTCGAGATTGAAGGGAACAATTCTAAACTATCATCAGTCGTACACGCTTAATTAGGGTGCGAAAGTGATGCACGGGCACTAATTAAATAACGTAACGCGCAACGGCAAACATATTGAATTCGTTGATGATTTTTATCATACAATATCGATTTTCGCAACGTATCAAACTGCACACCATATTACATTATCTTTCCCGATTTGCGCTTTCGGTACTCGAGTGTACACCTGAAAGAGCAAGAGTTTTGCCGTACGCCGTACGCGATCGACGGAATTCTACGCAGTCGCGATCTGCCTGATCTGCCCGATCTGTCAGGGATCGATCGAAAACGTGCTATCGTCCGCTTAACCTCGAAAAGTCTGCCCTGCCACGAAAGCGATGGACAGCAGGCAGCGAGTCGTGCGCGTAATCGCGTAATCGCGCCCGAGCTCCGAACGTCCCGAACCCGAATACGCATAAACAATCGCGTGAGGCGAACGAGCGCCGCGCGCGCGCGCGAGAGAGAGAGAGAGAGAGAGAATGACGATGACGATGACGATGACGATGACGATGACGATGACGATGACGATGACGATGACGATGACGATGACGATGACGATGACGATGACGATGACGATGACGATGACGATGACGATGACGATGACGATGACGATGACGATGACGATGACGATGACGATGACGATGACGATGACGATGACGATGACGATGACGATGACGATGACGATGACGATGACGATGACGATGACGATGACGATGACGATGACGATGACGATGACGATGACGATGACGATGACGATGACGATGACGAGCGAGAAAGAAACATCGTGTCGATAATACCATCATTATATTTTAACCTCGCGATATACTCTTAAAAAAAAAAAAAAAAAAGAAAGAAAGATAAAAAAGAAAAATATAGAAAACGCGAAACGGACGAGACGGGATGGGATGTTTTAATGGCGCGACCCCGCCGAGAGAGAAGAACCGCTACGACGGAGAAACGGACAGGCTTGTATCAGCGACGCGGCCGAATAGCAAGAGCCAACAGCGTCGACAACGGCAGCGACCGCCGGATTCTCGGCGGACGTTTGGTCGTCGGGCATCGTTTCTCGCCACCGTCGCCCGCTGCGCGAGTCATCGCCTCGTCGCTAGTTCGTTCGCGGAGAGCAACAAGGGGACAAGGGGCTCGACAAGATGGACGTGCTACGCGGATTCGGGGCGAGGGGGAAACGGACGCGCGGTGTGGCGCGGAGCGGCGCGCCGCGACTCTACTCGACTTTCCGCGACACGAGAGAGTATACGAGAAGAGAAATTGGAACTCACGTGGTGCGCGGTGCCGTCGGCGGTTCTCGCATCTCGTTCTCCGTCGGCTCCGAGGCCGCCTCCTCCTCGCCTCTTGTGCCACACACACACATATACAGACGGAACGGGGGAGACGCGCGCTCGTCGCGACACACGAAGAGCGCGGGGAGGAGGCGCGAGAAGGGAAGGCAGAGGGGGGAATCTCCGCACAGGCCTGCCACTGTCTGTCTATCTCTCTCTCTCTCTCTCTCTCTATCTCTCTCTTTTTCTCTCGACACTGCCGCGCCGTGCTCCTTTGGCCGTCTCTCGACGTCTCACCTCGCCATGAACGCCCACAAACAAATCACCGATAATGGCCACGCGCGCTCGCCCATCGTCTTCTCAATAACTGCAACGGGCAGCCCGACAAAGTCGGGATGCGGGACGGTCGCTTTCGATCGTGACGGACGCCGAGCCCCGCGAGATTTTCACGATAACGTCGCTCGCGAAGCCGCTACGTGCTCGCAATTAACAGAAAATACGACGACTGTCATGGCGGCCCCTCGCCCACCCCGCAGGAACTTACGCGCGCGCGGGGAACCGCCGAGTCGATCGTCGCGAGATCGAGTTCTCGGACGATTTTTGCTCCGCGGATGACCCGGCCGTATCGAATAATTAATTACTTGGCCAATCTCGCCGCGAAATATCGTTCTACTAGCTTGCATTCGTTTAGGTAAATGCATCTACTAGCTCATCTCGCCGCGTTCAAGCTGCGCGCGCAGCTATCGATCGCGCGCGCGTTTCGCCTACTTCCGCTGGCGGGAAAACCGCCCAATTACGAATGCGTGCAAAGTCCGTTAGTTCATTATTCGGGAATAAAAACCTTGATCTATATACAATATATAGGTGTGATATATACATATATAGCGTGCAGATGTAGTAGCGTGTAGATGTGGATATTTTTTTTCTTAGCATCTTTAATCTCTATGGCAATTAACCCAATCATCGGATTCTCTCTTTCTCTCTCACCGTGATTAAAATAAAGGGAAATATGTGTATATTCGAAATTATCCACTTTAATCGAGAGAAGAGAAAGATGGAGGAGAAATGTACAGAAAAAAAAAAAAGAAAGAAAGATAAAAAAGAAAAATATAGAAAACGCGAAACGGACGAGACGGGATGGGATGTTTTAATGGCGCGACCCCGCCGAGAGAGAAGAACCGCTACGACGGAGAAACGGACAGGCTTGTATCAGCGACGCGGCCGAATAGCAAGAGCCAACAGCGTCGACAACGGCAGCGACCGCCGGATTCTCGGCGGACGTTTGGTCGTCGGGCATCGTTTCTCGCCACCGTCGCCCGCTGCGCGAGTCATCGCCTCGTCGCTAGTTCGTTCGCGGAGAGCAACAAGGGGACAAGGGGCTCGACAAGATGGACGTGCTACGCGGATTCGGGGCGAGGGGGAAACGGACGCGCGGTGTGGCGCGGAGCGGCGCGCCGCGACTCTACTCGACTTTCCGCGACACGAGAGAGTATACGAGAAGAGAAATTGGAACTCACGTGGTGCGCGGTGCCGTCGGCGGTTCTCGCATCTCGTTCTCCGTCGGCTCCGAGGCCGCCTCCTCCTCGCCTCTTGTGCCACACACACACATATACAGACGGAACGGGGGAGACGCGCGCTCGTCGCGACACACGAAGAGCGCGGGGAGGAGGCGCGAGAAGGGAAGGCAGAGGGGGGAATCTCCGCACAGGCCTGCCACTGTCTGTCTATCTCTCTCTCTCTCTCTCTCTCTATCTCTCTCTTTTTCTCTCGACACTGCCGCGCCGTGCTCCTTTGGCCGTCTCTCGACGTCTCACCTCGCCATGAACGCCCACAAACAAATCACCGATAATGGCCACGCGCGCTCGCCCATCGTCTTCTCAATAACTGCAACGGGCAGCCCGACAAAGTCGGGATGCGGGACGGTCGCTTTCGATCGTGACGGACGCCGAGCCCCGCGAGATTTTCACGATAACGTCGCTCGCGAAGCCGCTACGTGCTCGCAGTTAACAGAAAATACGACGACTGTCATGGCGGCCCCTCGCCCACCCCGCAGGAACTTACGCGCGCGCGGGGAACCGCCGAGTCGATCGTCGCGAGATCGAGTTCTCGGACGATTTTTGCTCCGCGGATGACCCGGCCGTATCGAATAATTAATTACTTGGCCAATCTCGCCGCGAAATATCGTTCTACTAGCTTGCATTCGTTTAGGTAAATGCATCTACTAGCTCATCTCGCCGCGTTCAAGCTGCGCGCGCAGCTATCGATCGCGCGCGCGTTTCGCCTACTTCCGCTGGCGGGAAAACCGCCCAATTACGAATGCGTGCAAAGTCCGTTAGTTCATTATTCGGGAATAAAAACCTTGATCTATATACAATATATAGGTGTGATATATACATATATAGCGTGCAGATGTAATAGATGTGGACTGTGGATATTTTTTTTCTTAGCATCTTTAATCTCTATGGCAATTAATTTAAAATAATTTTATTGTTTTTAAATCGGAGAGTAGAATAAGAATGTGGTTATGCGGGCGATCACTGATCCATCCGCGCCATCTACATCTATTTTAGAATTAGAAATATACCGCTTGTTGCGCTACTTCGACATCAACATAGTGACATCTATGATTATTTCCATAGTTGCGTTCCAAAATTTATTTTTAGGAGTAAACTAGTAATTTTAGTGATTATATATATAATCACTAAAAAGTCAGTACTCGAATATATCGAATTGTTGCTTTTCCGTCTATGTATTTTGTATGTCTATGGTTATCATCGTGCAGAAATTGCATATTTTGACGGTTCGAATATTCAAGGATCTAGCAATGAGTAATTCTATGTAATTTTAATCATTAGATATAAATTGTATATTAAATTTGTTAAAAAAAAATACGTAAAGATGTTATGCTTGTTCCGAACGATTGCCATATACATATACTAATAATATATCGTTCTGTAAAAAAACATGATAACATTTATGTTTACATGCATTATATATGATTATATTTTTATGCTTCAAACATTTTTTTCGTTTTGAGATTTATTAATAATTCGATGTGAAATAAATAACGCGTCTATAACATAGGCTTTGTAATATCCTGATTAAAAAAAAAATAAGTTACAGAAAAGAAACACTTTTCACAAAAGTTATAAACAAAAGTTTAAATATATTAATTTCAAATAATCAAAAATACATTGTTATTTGCAAATTTCCACTAATATCTATTAATATCCACTAATATGTAACTTAATACATTACATTTTGATTCCTAATGTGTTAATCAATAACATCATGTACAAATAATCCTTGAGAGATACTATCTTAAAAGGAAGAGAGTAACAAGGTAGCAAAACTGAGAAATATATATTTGATACCTTCCTACTTTTAATACTAAAATAATGTAATCAATATTTACAATCAATTTGTACAAGTGGCCATTTTGGCCATATATATGTAATGACATATCCAACTTAAATGTATCTGTGGTGTACTTATGTACGCGTTCATATAAATAAAATTGTGACTATGTAAGATTTGTTTTTTTTTTCTCCACTTTGTTATTAAGCTTACATTGCCATGGTAATACAAGAGAAATATAATTCTCTTGAAATTCAGTGTATATGTATAATGAGCATTATATAGCATACATATCGCGCGATTCGAGTAATCAGTTTCATTCTGTGAAACTTCATTAATAATTGCGTACACAAATATTTGCAAAATTATAAAATTGTCCCGAAAACAAATAAGAATCAAATAAGTATACAGCAGGCGAGATACAAACAAATAAACATAAAAGTCACAGAAATGCGCTCCGATACTTGCGATGTGAAGAAACAGAAACATTGACTAGTATACTATATAATATACAATAATCGTTATTAGACATGTACAATATAGAAGTTAAATAAAGACCGATATTTATACAAGAGTTTTACAATTATTTGGTATCATTACGATTTTTTTTTCTATTGCACACATATACTCGGATATGTTCAAATCGAAGGCGTCGTTCGTTGTGACAAAATAACACAATGTTTAGAACATAAATACAGTTTCGTAAAAATTGAACAAAATTTGATGAAAATATACCATTGACGTTAAACATTTCGTGCTAGAACGTTCTAAAAAGACTAAAGAACTTGAATTTGTATTCAACTGACTAATTTTTCACATGATCAATTTTTCCCTGTGTGTGTGTTTGATTCAGTGAATGTATTCCATATTCTTAGCAATGTTTGTCAGTGTCTTAACGCTGATCAGCACTAAGTAATTCATTACGGAATATTGTTATCGAAAAACATTTTTAACAAGTCTGATTGTCTAAAATGGCGATACTTTGACGATACGCACAGACAACCCTAATCTCTCTTTTGCAAGTCTTATGTTTGGGGATATGTATTATTATCAGTCGATTTTACAATTCCGTAGTGATCTCGTCTTGCGGCCGGAAGCCGAGAATCGTAAAGTCGTCGATGAGATAATCGCGAGCGGGCGACCAGTCAGCTAGGATGGTGTAATTGGCCGCTTCCACGGGACTGCCCTGAAACTTCCATTGGGGATTCAGATCGCGATCTAGGCCGTCATTCATCTCGCGCTCGTCGCGCAACGCGCGGACATTGTTAGCCTCCGAGGGCAACGTGTCGCCATTGTAGCTGCGACTGAACGCAGAAATTGTCTGAAGTTCTTGGAGATGCGAATCACTCGTCATCCTCGGTCCTCCGCGCTGCTGATTGCTTCCGTAGACCAAGGGCGTCATCTGACCGATCGTCGAGCCATTCGGACTGAGCTTCTCGCCGTTGTAAGCGCCGGAAGTGCTGTTCTGCCCTAGACTCGAACCGAGCGGGCTGCTGTCCTTTACGTAACCGAGGCTCGAGCTCGCTGGACTAATGCTCGACTTGTCACTCGCTTGAAATGTCGCGAGCGGCACGTTTGCTTGGAATGTTGTGAGATTATTGTGAGTGCTTCTAGGTTCATATATGGGTTGATGAACCGGTGGTTGCGACGATGCCATGACCGGTTGCGCCGATAGTGACGGTGTCATTTGCAACGGGTTGCTCGTTGGCTGCTGGAGAAATGTCACGAGCTGAGCCACCTTAAAATTATTAGAAAATGATAAATATATTCGAGGATATTACTTGTGAACGTAAAAGAAAACAAATTGCTCAATCGAACTGTTGTTTAAAGGGAGAAGACTTTATATGACTAACTATCGCCTAACATATGCTTTTTTGCGTACAGCTGGGTATATATATGACTCACCAAAGTGCTTTAGGGACTGGCGTGAAAAAGAATTGAAAGTGTAAGATAACATCGATTGCGCTCGTTTTCATTCGATGTATATAGAAATAATCGCGTGCAAATAAGGATCTTACTTCTGGAGAACTGTGCCTCTTGTATCTTCTCAGCAGCCGTTCTGCCCACGAGAAAAGTCGTTGCCAATCATCGGGCGGGAGCGGTATCTCGTCGTCTCTCCTATTCACGAGGACCAGTATCCTCGCTAAGTCGCGTAACACTGGTCTGTAATATCAATTTTTTTCACATCACGCGAGTAATATTTCGTTAGAAAAATATTCGGACTAATTTCCCGTTGCCATGTTTATACCTGTACGCTTGGATTCCAACGGCACCGTCTCCGTTATTTCCCGAGTAGTACAACTCCCTGACTTGTCTTCTAGTGTCGTTGAGCATCGCGAGGAAGGTATGGGCTTCTCCACGAAGTGTGGCTAGATGTTTCAGAAATTCTCTCCTTTCCGCGCTGAAATGCGTAAATAGAAAAGCATTTAATGAATCTGCGGCACGGACAACACTGATAAAGAAGTAAAATGAAGATGGACCTGTCTTCGAATTGCTGTGCCAGCTTGGCTGCCTTCTTCTTACGCCGGTGCACGACTATCGCACCGCAGAGGATGATAAAAATGCAGATGGTCGCGCCGGAGAACACCCCAACTAAAATCGCAACCTGGCTACCGGTGAGGCCAAATATGTAGCCAGTTTCCCGACAGATGCGTCCCATATACTCGTCTCGAGTGGACCAGTCGGCGACGAAGCCCGGTGGGCAGGTATGCACGCAGGTACCTTGATATAGTAGGACGGCGCATCTGGCGCACGTTCCGTCTCTGCACCTCCTGCATCCCGTCTCAGACTCGATGCACTCTCCTGTGCCTGAAATCATTTAAAATTCACAATCATAATTTATTATCATAATTTATTATCCATATCGTTCTAGTCGCTTCTAGAGTTAATATATCCTCAAACACTGCATTTTAATCCTTAGATATCTAAGCGTGTTTTAAACCAATATTGTCATTGCTTTATTATTAAAATTGTTTAAGGAAATGAGACACTCTTATATCACTTGTTCTCTTATATTGTAAACATTGTTATTTATTTTTTATTGTTGATTGAAGATAGAAATAGGATAGTTATGAGAAAAATTATAAAGTTGTGGTTTTTCCTCCTCAAGGATTGCGTAAGGCTCTAATAATAAAGGTTAAAACCAACTTGAATCGTCACACTGGAATTCAGCATGCCTCGTAACTGAAATCTCATGTACGCCGCATTTCTCTCAAAAAAAAATTTCTTTGAAATCTACTTAAGGAAATTTATTGCAGAATATATATATAAGTAAAATAAAAAAATTGCAGTGGGCACTGCATAGTTGATAATGACTCTTAAATGCAGATCTACTTGTGAGCAAACTTTCATCTAGGGGAGTGATTCTTTAAATATTTATTTAGTAAAATGTTCGAGCGTATTAATAGCCTTCAAGGAAAGGTCACTGCACTCGGAAACTTCAACCTAAATGAACCTGAAACTATGTTTCGCGATAGCTCATCGCCGGACGGAAAAGTTTCGTGTCGTATAGCGGGTCGTCGTCGAGTCTAACATTCTCGTTTGTAAGTCTGTTACAGCGGTTAGTATATATGTACACAATGTGTAAGATACACACAGAGACGAAATGAAATGTGAATGGTATATTCGTTTGTTGGCAATTGTGCCATTTCCTATCCCTTTTACGTTTGACCTTGCTATTTCTAACGCTGTAACATCTTTTCTGTAAGTATATGTGTTGCAGTTATTTGCAAGTGTGTAAGGCAAATAAAATATTTAAAATATGTAAAATCAGACCAGCAAGTTGCTTTCATCTATGAATTCTTTGATTGGTTTAAAATCTATTTTTAATTTTCACAACGTTAAATTAACAAGTCTTTGGATTAATTTTCAAATTAAAAATTTACAAGAATTTTATTGTACATTATTTGAACAATTATGGAAATCATGAATAATGTAATATGCAGTGATCCCTAAAAATTAAAATATTTCAAAGAGACCAAAGCTTTTGGTAAAAGTAAGTTGCTTTATACCTAGAAAGTACAGCTAGGTACTGATACCCACGTGATATGTGTGTCAAGCATTTGGGCCAGTGCTTGGGGCAACGGATCGTTAACCGCGGCAAGAATTCGATTCACACATTGCTTACCTCGTTTCTGCGATATTTCGTCGCATGATTACATTATTTTACGTTTCTCTTTTTTTTTTTTTTTTTTTTTTTTTTTTTACTCTGGAATTTTTGCCAAACATTGCGCGTTTACTATAGACATTATTATCTTTCGAGTATTTTTCACAATTGCATTTATATTATTTTTTTGGTGAGAAGAAAAAATATTTACACACGCACACACAATATCCTTTTTTAAATATTATTAATGTACATATTTTTTTTTTTAACATCTCCATATTTTACTACCCTGCGAGATGCTCTCGTATGTAATCTTTCAATTATAATTATAATTATCCATCATTCTACCAAGGTATCTTTTCTTCCCTTTTCTCTTTCTCCTTTCTTCCTAGTTACTCTAATCTCTTTTTTTCTGCTCCCGATCAGATATGCATGACGCGGGATCACGCAATAGAACCGAACGGACGCACGCGAGAAAATTGAAAGACCTCGTGGGGGAAATTCGAGGGGCTGCGTTCGGTCCATTAGTACGTGTATGAGGAATGCGGCTGCTAGTTTCTCGATTATGTGGGTCTATAAACGCGCGCGCGCGCGCTCTGTGCACTTTGAAGCGACGGCCGGTCACATACATTCTCCAAGTTGAGAACACTAGGTCGGGCCCGCGCGTCCGTCGAGCCCCCTTCTCCAGAGAGTGTTGTTCTACGAATCCCGGAGTCGCCTATTTATTTTACCACCGACATCCTTCGACTCCTCTCGATTCGACTAAGAAACTTTTGCGAACGGAAAGGACGCGCGATTCCTTCTTCGGGATTTCAACTTTCTACGGTTTTTCCGCTCACGACAAATAATTTAACTCTTGGAAAATGTGTCGGATAATTTATTCAAAAAGTATATTTAGAGAGCAATAAAGAATGCGTTGTGTAATCATATTATCGAAAATTATGTTTTACATTGAATAACTATATTATTCGCGATAATAACGATTGATTTCTATCTCGTATTATCTGAGAAAAAGTATCATCGATAATTTAATATTATTTAATGGAGAGTTTTGTCTTTACATCTAAGATAAAAAAAGCGCAGTTTGGAAAATATGCTATTAAATAATATGGCAAAGAAAAAAAAATCGGGTAGTTACATTAGATACCTAAAGTACGAATAGAGATAAACACATATCGAAAGAATGATTAATGTAAAATTACAGCTTTAATAATTACTGTTTTAATAATAAGAATATAACGTATACGTGTATATATCATATAAATTATAATACTTTTTTATATTTTTAAATTTCATATTTTCAAATTTATAATTTATCGTGTTATTATATCCTCGTGTGATTTTTTTGATCTTCATCAATCAACTATTTTTCATGATATCCATCTGCGCATCAGGTAACTTATTGTTAGTAGATTCACCGAGTTGAGTTTAAATTAGATAATTAAAGGTCGAGGAGAAGTCATGTTGCTTCTACATACGGCCTACTTAAATTGTCGCGTAGAATTTTCCATCATTCTCCTAATTATTCTTCTATCGTTTTTCACCGTTTACTTAGATACTTTTCGGACAAACTTGTTCATTGATAGAATGTAATATCAGGAATTCTATTAAGATATTGGACTGTTAGTAATTTCGCAAATGTGTGACAAATATCATCTTTATAAAGACGTAGCCGTGGAGTATATTTTCTATTTCTCTCTTCCTCCTTCCCTCTCTCTCTGTCTTATTTTCGTAATTAATTAATGTTTTTAAGTAGATCGTTTATTGCTGACGCTTCTACTGAATGACTAGTATTCTACGTGTTCAAAATATATGTGCGTGCGTGTGTATGTGTAATTAAAATTTAGTATATTACGTTAACAAGTTAACTGAATTAAATCCCGCCATCTTGTCGCATCATCAACTTTATTTTTCCAATTTTGTTTCTACATGTTTTCTATAATACTAACCCACATTCACAGGCCATAGTAGAGACAAACTTTCGTGATGCTCGTACATGATTAATTCATGCGCGCGGAATTTAACGGCGACCATTAAATGTCCTCTCTGAATTACGAAGTTACGGATTCGTGCAAGGCCACGCGACGATGAATCCTGAACATAAAACGTAAATCTTTTTAGGCATACTAGGCTCGTATGTCAATCGCGATCGTATGCACTTCGGTATATACGACGCCTGTCGGGAGTACAGTTACTTCACAGGCATGATAGAGAGAACGAGGGAGAACCGGACAGATGGGATTAAGTATCTCGCAAAGTAGGGGGAGGAGGGGTGCGAATCTGACCAATTAGTTTCGAACTTTTTTATGTAGACTCTCTCGAGAGTCTATTCGAAAACAGCTTAATTAGAATAGATACTTTACAAGCTTTATAAATATATACTCCACAAGACAAAATTAAAATTGATTTGAATTCGCTAATACAAATTGAGTTCGATCCTATCCTGTAAATGACAGCATCATCGTTATCGTTGTCTACGCAATGATACTTTTTTTCTTTTCCTTCTTGTCTCTCCTTTTATTTTCCTTCTTCTTTTACCTACATCCGCAAAATCTCAAAACCTCAAACCTACCAAGTTGCTTCCCACGTTGGTATTCTTTGTGAGATCATTAACAGAAGCTTATTAATTAGCCAGGTAATAATATTAAATTGGCTTTATAGTGTTGTTGTCCGTTTGTTGAATACTAGAATATTTTTCATTCAGAAACACTTGTTGAGAAAAAAAGTATTTTTTTCATTATTTAGGATAATGATTTAACGGAATGATAGACTTATGTTTTATTAATCAATTATTATCATTAAGAGATACGACTAATGATAAAAGTTATTGCAAATAAAAAATGTATGCTAACAAAGATAAAAAAAAAAAACCAAGAAAAACGGAGCAGATAATAATAAATAGACAAAAAAATATATAGAATACACTATATTTTTGTATAAAGAACTAATTTCAATTTATAAGATTTATAAAAAAAGTTATGTTTCATATTGGATATTAATTTTTTACAAAATGAAAGAAAATACATGCAAGTAAATATCTAGACATCAGATAAGCACCCAATTTGCATATTGCACTTTCTATTCATGAACTCATTACATAATAAAACGCAGTATTATCCACAGTAATCGTGAGAGTGTGCTTCGAGTAATATACCAAGTTTTATTTTATAATTACGTAATCGCTGATTGTTACTGAATACTGATCAAAAATTATTGAAAATTGCCGTTACTTGTCGAAAGGCATTTTTTCCCATCATGCGTGAGATCGAAAAAAAACGGCGCCTTTATTGCAGCTATTGCCGCATGTATCAGCAGACATCAAATATCGACATTTTATGCCTCTCTCTCTCTCTCTCTCTCTCCTCTGCAATAATCTTTGATAAAAAGTTTCATTAGAGGTAAAGTGCACTCGAAACATTCAATAATGAGCACAGATGATGCAGCGCGCATAAAAAGACAAACAAAATTTGATTCGCCATCTACATGGAGAAATAAAAAATGAATACAACGTACATAAAAAAATATATCGCCATACGACATAAAATTTCGACTTTCACCAATCAAATTAAGTAATCAAGCAGAAAAATTAATTAAAGATTAATTCAAGTAAGGATTTATGTGTTAAAAGATTCAAAATATACAGTATATATATATAGCTCTCTTTTAAGAAACTTACATTTACAATTAGTTAGAAAGGAAAGCGCTACAGAGAGAGTCTTCTCGAGATAAATATAGGAAAACGAGAAGATCAACGCTTCCGTGTGCAGGCTCTCGCGAAAAAGATTTTAGCGAGCGCTATATTAACGTAGAACAAATTCCGGCGATATATTTCGCGGATCATTGGAAACTATTTACGTTCCAGTGGTCGGACGGGACCAAAGTGATCGCGGTGGTTCGTGCCTGCATCGGATAAAGGCACATCCACTTGACTATCAGGAAGTACCATTACTAGTCAGGTGAAACTTCTCTCTCGACTAACGTACAACATTGGTTGCACTGTTGCTATAGCTACCCATTGGTGCAGCCACTTGTAATACCTAACAGTGATTTACGTCAGCGTTTCTCAACCTATGTCGCTTCTCTTGTAAATGACGACGACATACGCTGATTAGAACTTTCAAGCAATTTCCCTGAACCACTTAATCTAACGCAAGATATTCTGCGTAGAGAGAAAGAGAGAGAGAGAGAGAGAGAGAGTGAGAGAACGGTATAAATTGTATTATGATAGAAATGATGTGTGATTGTAAATGATAGAAATGAGAGAGATAAATTCGCGATTATAAAAAAAAAGATATAAGGACAAAATTAAACATTTCGTGAAAATAAAAGGTCACATCCCCTTGCTTAGCTCTCTATATTTTTATAAAAAAGATTTTCAGGAGATTAAAATTATATTTAAAAATATTATGCTCGGAACTTTTAATTTGATTTTGATAATGCTGAAAGGAGGAAAGAAATTGAGAAAAATTGTTCTAAAAAACATTTTTTTTCTATTTCAAAATTATATACTAAAGTTATGCATATATAAGTAATAGAGATAGATATTTATACAATCACGATTTTACATTTATATTTCACGAGATTATTTGTTTCTCTCATTCCTACTTTCTGGACAACGCTGTAAATAACTCGGCACGGTTAGCCAATAAATCCGCTTACGTGATTTTAATTTTTTGTTTATGTCGAAAGTACTCACAGCATATTATATAAAACTTGATACTAGACAAATCCCACTTGTCTATAAACCTGCACTATTAATAATCTCATGATTCTTGTAACCCGACACGTGCGTTTCAGCCTTCTAGCATTTTCCACTGCCTAAGTAAAACGGGTATTTTACGACACGGACCGATTTATAAACACCAACATAAAAGTACTCGCTATCTAATCCCTTTTCCAAATCAGTACTTTTCAAATGTGGTACTAAACGTTTGCTAACAAAAATTGGTCAACCATTTAAAAATTAAATGTGCGTCAATTACAAATAAAGTATCAACTGTCTTGTTGCTTTCAAAAAATATATATAATATATTTATATTAAATATAATATATTATATAATATATATTATGCTTTTATTGCAAAACTTTATTACAACATGCGGTATAAAACGTTTTACAGAGGAAGAGTATAAAAGCAATTTATGGTCCTCGCATACCGTACAACAATTAAATTATTCATAGAGTGCATCAAAAGTTCTAGACATTTCTTTTAACCATCTTCAATGTCGATTTTCGAAGTAAATTAATTTTTTCTTTACCAAAGATATATACGAAAAATCATAATTTACTGTAACTTATTTCAACTTTTAACATTATATTATATATTTTTGTAATTAAATCCAAAATTAAAATTTTATTGAAACCTACTAAATTAATTGAAGAATATGATTTCATTATCTATTTATTCCACAAAATCTTAGTTTGCAATATACCTTTCATTTTAGTTCATTAATTATTCAAAAACGTTTAATGCCTCGACGTTACAGAAAATTAATTTAAATTGAGTAAAGATTTCTATAAAATTTTAAGATTCCTAATAATATCCTAATATTCATCCTAATAAAAATTTCTAAAATAAAAGAATTTCTTATGTTAGAGATTATAAAAGAAAAACTTGTGTCTCCTATTTTTAAATTTTCTAGAGATTTATACTAAAAAAACTATTCCACATCAATTTCTGCGCATGTATCTACTGGACAATGTGCAAATGTAAATGCATTTGGTGCCCACTTGTTTTCAGATACATTCACCTCCTGCTCGATATTCGATTACACGAGTAGCCGACACACTTTCGAGCGTGCGTGGCGCCGATTGAGCACCGCTGCAAGGCCGCCGAAAGGCCGATAATTCACGGATACGATGACTCTATCGCAAAAGTAAAACGCGCCAGTTAAACACGAATATTATTCTGCTAATTGTAATGGCGAGTAAGGCTGCATCGTGCATCGATGCGAAGAAAAGCTCAGTGTATCTTCGAGAAACTCTTTCTCTAAACATGTCTATATAAAATGAAATACTTACATAATTGAACGGTATACAAAGTTGAAGATAAAATTAATTTGATTTAAAATTAAAATTGCTATATCAAATAATACGTATATATATATATATACGTATTATTTGATATAGTATGGTCTTCTTATGCGTGATATATTGTGTGTGTGTGTGTGTGTATTATATTCTTGGGTCGCATACTCGTGTCCTTTTGGCACTTGTACCCGTTTGAAATTTGTTAAGGCGTTCAATTAGCACGAGGCAACGACTCGCTGTGAAATTAACAAGCCACAATTGGCAAACCAAACGGATGGTGAACAGATGCTCCAGCCTCCCGCACGTGCATGTGCATACATACGTGTGCAATACTTTTCCATGTTTGGATAATACAACTGTTCTAAGCGCGAAATTATCGCGCGTAGATTTCTCTCTTTCCTTTCTAAAATAACCAATTAATTATACATATGACCGCGAATCTTCTCGATAACGATGGAACTAATACATATGTCTAAAATCTGTTTCATGTACAATATAAATATATTCTGTTATATACAAAATATAGTAAATAAATTTGATAGAGATTCGGTATTATATTCTCTACAATTAAATTTGAATATATTTTCCATCTACAAATAGCGTTAATAAATCCATGCAACTTGTACAGTAATTAAATTCTAAAAACACGGTGCTAAATTTCCTCGCGAATTTAACGAAATTCAGCGAAATATCAAATTCAATTACATCCTATATCACGATAATATCACGTGCGTAATTTCAGAAGGTCGTACAACTAAAGTCCACATTAAAATATCACGGATGTAAAGTCTTTATGCGGCGAGACGCGAACTATGCGCTCATCGCTCGGATCACAGATAGAGGTAGTCATACGACGCTTACGTGCGACGTGCGATGCGCGTGAAAGCGTAGCAAAATTAATTTTCCACGAACAAACACGATTATCGCGCATAGCTATCGCGCGGTGACTTCACGGGATCGCGACTCTCCTACTAACAATGTTATAAAAACAAATGTCAGGGGAGGGGAGGGAAAGGGGATAGTCATTCTTATGGCAATACCATTCATACATATATCGCTGATTGAAAGATCATATAGCTAAAAATATCTCTATCTTCTATGACGGCATTTTATATTTTCTTATCTGTGTAGAATCATTTACATTCTTCTTTTGAAAAAGTAATAAATTTCTGCATCATTGAGTGTCTTCCGATTGAACGTTGGCAACACGATACTTTTTTTTAATTGTCTGAGTTAGACATAAATTTGATACAACCTATATTATATCGCAAAACGCGCATACATACTTATGGTAATAAGTATTTTATTGTTAGAGGCGATGGATGGACATTGTTATGAAAAAGTACATTTGATTGCCCCGCTTCGTGCAGTCGGCCACGAATTTGCGAAATTTAATTTCGTGGTTTCGCATCTCCCAAGAAATACTTTAAGTAAATTCACAGCCGACGAGACACTAATTATTCCTGTTACGTCTGTTATTATGGCTCATTTATGTAACTTCTGTTTTGAGGACCGAGTGGTATATTTGAGAGATTGTGTCTCGCCATTAAAATATTTCAACATCTTGAGATATACATATAACGGATAAAAAATATGAAATCAAATTATCTTTTTTCAAAGTAAAACTTTTTTTTTTAAATAAATGCACTTATCTATATTAATTAGAAAACTAATTGGTTTCTGGTGTGTGTAACTATGATTAATAAATTCAAAAAAACGACACAATGCATAAATTAAAAATTCGATTCATCCGCTGATTTTCGTAATCGATCTAAGATAAGGAGATTGTTTCTTAAAAAGCGCATCTATGTAACCAATCGAACAATTTAATAAATTTGAAATATCAGTGTGCAACGCGCTAGATTAGACTATCCCGTACTCTTTTAAACGGTTGTTCTTTGCAAACAATATATACGTACTCGTTTTTATCCGCTGCAACAGATCGTGCATATCGTGCGCCTAATGATCGCATTGAATCAGTGTGCATTTAATAATATGCTCGTTGCATCTTTTTCACTTCTATATTTTTTATTTCGCAAAATTGTCGCAACGAACCGCGAAATGTTTGTTGCACGCTAATGCAGGCGAGACTAATTAAACTCCGAGAAAGTGTGCAGCCACAATGTCGAAATGTATAATTCCGAATTAAATTCGCGATCGTTATCAGAAGGGAAAATGGGAAAACGGGGGAGGGGGACATCCGGTCTGGCGATTTACAAATTATTCAAACTCGTTCCTGAAGCGCGACTTATGGATTGTCCGGCAAGTTTCTGTCAAGTGTCAGAAGTAGGTCGACGTAATTGAAATAGATGAGAGAAACTAATTGCCGCAAAGAGCACAACGGGGATCCGCCGTCATTTCCGAATACAAAGAGACAATTTCGTGGCATATACTTATCACGCAATAGTCTCCAATTTCATCTAACAAGTGGTCTTCAAGATTGATAAAAAAGATGACATGTGGTACAATTTTATTCCAGATTATTAAATATCTGAAATCGAATATTCTTGGCGAGAATTTAGCCTGATATTTGTAACATTTTAATGTCGAGGAATTTTAAGTACATATGATATTCTATTCACAATTATTATAATATAAACTAAGAATATAAAATATATTTTCGCTATATATAATATTATATATACTTTATATTTAAACTTAAAAGTTGGAATAAATTAAATGTAAAAGAACATAAAAAATTTAGATGAATATAATATTTGTATAAAGATGATATTTATCATTTTAACAAATTGTACCTTTTTTTTCCTTTTTTTCCTTCAAAATATAATAAATACTTTTATAAAAATTTTTTTTACCGCTTTTTAATAATAATTCGAAAAATATAGATAAAATTCTAATCACTTTATCGCATTTCTATTTTCTCCACAAATAAAGACTCGATATACCGAAAGAGTTAACGCGCGTCGCGACCCCCGACGCGTATTTCTATCGCTCGAGTTCTGTCCGCGGCGTTCCTGCACACACAAACGAGTATATAACTGTACTTGGCGATTCACTCCTCCGCGCACAAGGGAACGAGGCCCAGACGTAGGACGTAGGACGTACGACGTAGGACGTAGAATTTAGAACTTAGAACTTAGAACGTAGAACGTAGAACGTAGAACGTAGACTCGTCGGTGCACGACGGAGAGGGAGATGGCAACATATATATCGTCGTCGTTCGCCGAGAAAGAGGGAGAATCGATTATTACGTAACTTGGTCGATGCCTCTCTATCGCGACAGGCCCAACGCGCGCGCGCGCGCGCGCGACCCATTATACAGCTGTTATTCATCGCTAGAAATTCAAGTATAAGTATCTTTCCTTAATATTTGATAACATTTTCAAGTACTTGCATATTTATTTTTATATGCTTGAATATGTGTGTATCAAGTTATGACATATATAAGGTTTCTATTCCGAAAATTCCAATTTTGCGAAACGTTTTAATGAAGTAAGCATCTACTAATGATCGAGTATTACATGTAACGTGTTTTTTTAAATGATAGGGTTCTTTAAAAATATATGTATTTTAATCTTTATGGAATCTTCTATCATCTTTCACATATTTATATTTATCCACTGCTCGCCGAACGTTATCCGTTGAATGCGAACGAAATATGCGCGAAAGGAGGAACGGTATCGACCAGAGCGGCGATTGGTTAATGATCGGTGGAAAGGAGAAACCCTCGTCGCGTCTGGTCGCGTCCTCGTAGAGGGACCTCACGCGATGAACGCGGGAACGCACCCTCGTACCCTTCGCGCTTTATCGATCGTATCGCGGAAACGCAGGTGACCATTGTGTTGGATCGGCGATTCGAGGGCGCAGATGTGGCGCATGCCGACCTATGTATGTTGTAAGTACAAGTATATAACGTGCGCGGGTGAGAGAGAGTTTCCATTTAAATCCGGCAAATAACGAGCGAGATAAATCCGACTCTTCTTTTTAATATACGTCATTTTACAACTTTCAGTTCCGCAAAAGAGATTGAGTAGCTCGCGCGAAAAGGAAAGGGCGAAAATAACACTAGGCGTGCGTGCGGCGCAGATCTATTCCCTCGATTCCGGAGTCGTGATGATAATCCAATTCATGATAATCGGCAGCTAATGACGAGAACCGCAAGAAACACGGTAGCAGTGATAGAAAAGACGTGACTGGACAACTAGGCGGTTACGATACCTACACGTGTGTGTGTGTATATATATATATATGCGATTATTTGTGTGTCTTTAAAATCAGCTGTTACCTCTCAAATCAATTTGTTCCTACGCGCGTTCCTTTCCGTCCATTTTTTCAGTTTTAACTCTTTCCTCGTAATGTTAATATCATAACGTTATTGTACTAATACAAATTAATAACACATTTCTTTTTGTTTATTCAACGTCAGATAAACGAGACAAATTAGCTGAATGAAAGTACGCATTGTTTCGCGCGTTTTTTGTTTGTTTTTTTTTTTTTTGTATCGAGATAGCAGTGAAAAACTTTAATCGCGCGCGTGTGTATGTGTATGCAAGATAGCGGAAAAAGCATCAACAAAGATCGACAAAGTCGAGCAAGGAGATGACAGAAGGATGCAGATGTCCCACGAGTTACCAGAGCCAAGACGGAAGTGGACGGTTCGGATACCGATAGCGAGCTCGCGCGCACCTTCTGGCTCGTAAAAAAACGCACGTTTAGCCGATAACCGGTACGTTTTCTTTCTATTCTCGTGGCGAACGGAAGAACGCGCACTCTCGACTCCCGAGTGCATGTACGACGCGTGAGAATGGCTATGTTGAAAGCACGCGTCTGCATCTCGCATAATGACAGAGAAATTTATTTTATATTTAAGATTGGTCCAGGATATAAAAAAATTGTGCGGCGCATATTTTCGCGATAAAAATTTATTATATTGGATTACATAAAAAATAGAGATTTTATATATAAATTCAATTTATGAATTTTTTAAATTATTGTCCGCGCGTGAAATATCTCTCGCGAAAGGAGATATAATTGGAGGGAATCGTCACCGAATATATCTCAAACGCCACATTGCAGATTCTAACACAAATACCTATTCACTTTTCTTACATTGGATATGACTCCTTGGTATGATGTGTTTCTAAGTTTTTTTATCTTCGAGAAAGGATACGCTAAAACTTTCACGGTTCACTCTACGAGTACACATGTTTATTGCTTAGAACTGATGCACTGTAGAATAAAGAAAAGTTTTGAGACATCCCCGTTAGAGTAGAGATGGATTTCGTGGCGGCGCGGGGTATGTTGATTTTGCTCATTTGATTTTTATCGCGAAAGGAGAAAACATAAACGGCAGCGACGCAGCAGACTTTGAGCGTTGCACAGAGAAGAACAGATGGATTGCGCTGGATTCGTAGAAGAAAACGGTACTTTAGAGAATCAAATGGGTGCTCTTTCTTCTGAAAGAGAGAGAAAGAGAGACTATATCTCATCTCTATCTACGGAACCGTCACCTGACCGGTATATACCGGTCAAAAAAGTCTAGAATCCCGCTTACCTACGGTTCTCGAAGATCGAGTAAGGTTCGAGATAAGAAGATCTCACGAGCAAGAACGTTCCGTTAACCTTTCCAGCCAACACTTATACGGAATATTTTCGCTTTGACTAGTGTAACTCGTAAACAAATTAAGTTTGATTCGATGAAGGCACTTTATAATAGTCTGATTTTTGCAGGCAAGAATATATTAATGTTATTATTTACTGACTTATCTATTATATATTATCTGTTTCATCGCTTCGCACATTTCCTGCTTCATCTTAATTAGTATTAGTTATTAGTATAATAATTATTATATTCAACAAATATAATAATTATATAATTCTTTTCCAGAAAGTTAAATATTTTTCCGAATCGGAAAAAAAGAATAATTCTAAAGACAATAGATGATGCAGTAGAAATAGCACAAATAATCAACGTAACCGTGAAAAATTCGCGGGGTTCTCTTGTTTGCTTCAAGGCTGAACAAACCCTTAATTCACGCATTTGCCTTTCATCGCGCATATAGAAAGCGTTATAAAATCACGTTGCGAGAATAATTCGCTTCGCACGTATGCGAAACAATGTAACCGATAGAACGGCGGTCGTACGATCGTGCTAATTACGAAAACTCCAGGGTAATCTTCTCATCTGCGCGATAATGGTCAACCGGCATTGGCCATCGTCGTCGGTTCGCATTGGGCGAGCTCACAGGATGCTGCCGCTCATCATCGCAGTGACGACCGCAGCGATGCCACATCAATGACGCGTGTCGCATGCGGATCGCGGATCCCGGACATGCTGCCCCGGGCCCCGGTCGGCACGGCATTCGAGAAAGAGAGAGAAAGAGAGAGCAATTTCACGACGGAGAAAATGAGCGTGGTGGTCGGTGTAGAGTAAATGTAATATGCAGAAAAGCATGTATATCCGCGCGAATCACGCGCGAAGAGGAAGGAAGAGGTCGAGGATTGCGAAATTGCGTTCGTGGCAGTCGAAACGCTATCGTAACAATGAACCGGAAGCCTGGAGAAGAGTGTATTCCGCAGTGAACTGTCGCACGATTAAAGCCTATTTTAAAGATAATTTGTTATTCGCCGTGGTTGATCCGAAATTGGCGTTCCACATTCCACGGCTTCAAACGTAAAATGTAATTATCGAGCTGTATCTGTATCTGTTTTCAATTTTATGTATTTTAAATCTTACTTTAAATCTTATACCGTAGTTTATATTATAAATTTATTTAAATACAATTGAATTGTTCGTTTTAGGGAAAAAGCTTTCTGTCGAAAATGCATTTTCATCTCTTAATGTCCTTTTTTTCATTAAATACATTTTTTTTTAATTTCTTAAAAAATAAGGACAAATTTTTTTAAAATGAGACTCAAAATTCTCTCTCTAATTCAAGCATAATAAGTCGAATTGTAAATATAATTCTCTCGAGAAAAATATATAATGAGAAATTAGTTAATTAGTATATTTTAAATTAATAAAGAAAGAAATAAAATTTCATATTATCTTAATTTGTAAACGCAAATTATAATTGATTTCTCAAATCTACTATTATGATTTTTGATGACAATATGTGTATAAAATAAAGAATGCACGACGAAATTTATTACGAAAGACATCTGATGTTAGACAATTACAAATTTCTCAATTTGCCATTAATATTGTTCCGACGATTTAGTTGAAACTTGGACGAGACATTTATCTTTTTAATAGATGCCGATAATCATCAAACTTTCACTATTCGGTGCAAAATGGCTCGATATTATGGCTTGATTTTTACATCGTTCTAGCCATAATATTGAACTTATCTTTAGTGAAATTGTACGCAATTCGTATGTGTGCATGTGCGTGTTATAGGTGGAATAAAGCGTCCATTAATGTCTTGGAAAAAAAATAAAAAATAAAAGTGAAAACTGTGGGAAAGAAAATTTGCATACATCGATATGTTCAAACTCTGCGTGCAATAAGATTATCCAAAATGCGTATACAGACTCATTTTCGACCTTCGAAGTGCGAAAGCTTAAAATCCATTCAGCCAGCATTGAAACTGAGCATTCGGATGTAAGGGTACTACCCCGTACTCTCCTTTCCTTCAACACACGATCCTGCGGTGTTGGTGGCCGATCTCCACCGGTCAGGGTCGTCATCACGACGAGTTCTCCAAGTCTCAACGGCTTACTCGCAGCACAGTTAAGAGCATGAGCATCTAGCGAACGCGAAAACATTTCTCGTCCTTTCACTTCCACAAACGAGACAGACACATCGACCTAATCGCGCTTCAATAGCCTCAGTGGCGTAAATTAAGCAAGTCCTCTATCCCCCACTCTAAACCTATGTAAACTATTATTATATCGCAATTATCGAGATCTGTGTTATTCAAACCGGATATTGAAAATTTTATAGTATGTCCGAATCTAGCGGCAATCGATATCTCAATACCAAAGAAATCATATCAAGAATTCCTAATCAATCTTTAAAAGACTAATTCTTAAGTCTTAAATATATGTATGCTGCGTAGAATATATTTAATTACAACTATAATTGTATACATACATTTCCGATTTTTTACATATAAAATTATATATCAACCAGAAATAAGTTAATAACATAATCTTTATTGTTACGAGATATTGTTTGCTTACTTTAAACTTTAAAAGATCTCGATATCATGAAAGAAATAACGAAGGAAGCTCGCGCGTTTAACGAGTACAGATTCAGTTGTCATGTTTTTCAGATGTCAGACAGTTGTCATGTCCCTAAGATAACTGCGATAAAAGGCGACGATTCCCTTTCTACAGCGTAGTACTCTACGCCATTGACACAAGCACAAGCACAAATACACGGGAGAAGCGAGCAACAGTGCGAGAGGATTTCTGGTGCAATGCACCTGTGAACTCGCAGGAGGGAATTGTGCAACAATTAGAGGCGGCTGTGCCGACCACAGGCCACTGCGGTTCGTGCCTTTAGGAAGGAACGATGCGGCATCCGTCACGCGCCAGGACACTACGGAAATAGATAGATCGCAGGCACACTTTAAAAATGTCCTGCACAAAAATATCTTCCCTCTCGAGAACACGCGAGAATGTTACTACCGTTGAAAATCGCCCACAAATTTGCCACTCGCCTACTCCATTTCCCCGTGAATTCACAAGTAAGTATACTGTACTGGAAATCTTTTCTCTTTTTCGCTTTCCGTTTTTTGTTTTTTTTTTTTTCGTTTGAATATTTTATACATTTTTCGCAATTAACTGCAACATATTTGTGAAATTTCAAGCATTAAAGCTAACAAGCGTAAGCTAATTATAATTCCAGAAATCATGTGACATTCAAGACGAAACTGACAGATCCGGAGAAACCACGATAGTCTCTAAAGCCCGTATCAGACCACGTATTGAAGATTGAAATTTGACCAATCAGGATAAAAGGAACTAAAATTTCCTTGTCCCGATTGGTCAAATTT
The DNA here is from genome assembly GCF_003651465.1 of Formica exsecta. NCBI lineage: Eukaryota > Metazoa > Arthropoda > Insecta > Hymenoptera > Formicidae > Formica > Formica exsecta. Next base: position 79,539 of record NW_021849649.1, on the reverse strand, counting down.
CAATCTCAATGCATAGTTTGATACGGGCTTAAGGGAGGTCCGACAGAGATTTGTCACGAACACGCAGTCTCTTAATTTAGGAATGCGTAATTAAGCCGTATAAGCAATTTAAATGCTTAAGAGAGAATAAATATGTCGCTTTGAATATATTACACTAAATTAATAACGAGAGAATGTGTAATAAAATCTAGGATTCGAACGAAACAATTGACTTTTAAATAAAGTTTAAATAAAAAATTGCAATTCACGATATTAATAAAAGAAGAGGGAGTTAGAAATATAATTTCTGTAATTTTTTTTGATAAAAAGTATTTTTTTCTGAAGAACTTGTCCGTGAAAAACACATATTTTATTCTAAAAAATATTAAATTTAATGTCATGTTTAGTACAATTTTAGTTAAATAAATTATATAAATTGACTTGATTAAAATGTTTGCTTCGACGCTGTATGTATAGAACATTATATCAATGTTTTACATTATGTAATTTTTTTATGTGACATCTTAACATTGATTTTAAATGAAATCGAATAATTTTGAAAACTTAATATATCGTAAATCGTAAATTATAGTGTTAAAGTTTATTATTGATGTAGCACAACAATTTAATCTCTATGTATGCAACTTTAATTAATCCTTTAGCTAATTACGCTCGAGATACCTTACTTCAAACCAGCGTATCTTGCGCAACACCATATAACGAATGCGCAACTTTTTAAAAAAAATCTATCGAATAAATATTACGCGTAAATATTTTGCGTATATATATATATATATATATATATATATCTAAAAAAATATCATTAAATATATATTAAAAAATCGCTATAATAGCGCTCAGTATTGAATATAAATAACTAATTTTCTAATTTAATCTCATTCTTTATAAAAAATCAAATCACGCATTATAATTAACGTAGTACCCGCTAAATTCTCGCGCGAATTGAAAATCAGCAATTTCTTTTATGTGTAGCGCAGCAATGTTTCAAGGTAACGCGTTATTCTATATCGTCAGTGTATCTGTATACATATAACTTTTACATCAAACGTGTATGTATATGTACGTGTTGCTTCGTAATCGCTTACAATGAAAAGACGCGATAAAAAACTGACACGCAACGAAAACCACCATATACATCATGTAATATAATATATATATATAGAGAGAATAGTCTATCATTATAATAACTGAAAAGCAAATAATATTCTACGTTAATAAATAAATCAAACAAACTTTTGTTATATGAAGCTTCGCTTTCAAGAGAATCGAATAATACACTTTTCGTTTTCTTTCACTTAATATAATTTTCAAAATTTCATTATACCATAGATCGATAAAATTGTATCAACAATTATCGTCGTGTGTATCGGAACATGACTAAAAATGCGATATTTAATTTAAGAAAATAAAGATAATCTCGATATTTTACATACGCACACACATGCGAATAATATTTTAATTATTTTATATTATTTCTTTAAAATTGGGAGGTATGTGAAATTTTATTATTTTCGATAGCTGTTGTTGAAAAATACATTATACTAAATAATAATATAGTAATAATTAAAGTTATATTCATGGCAATGTAACAAACAGTATCATTAATTAATCAAGCTTAAAAACGATAATTTCGAAAGAAATTTTACTTTACATTTTCGATTTACTTTTTCTTATGCATAGAGTCATCTTTTAATCACTCGATTTTATCATCAACAATCGACCATTCTGAATTAAACGACGCTTTTGGTTATGTGTACACACGATGACGATCCCACGTGTGCCCGCGCATTGTCACGAGATGTCAAAATGCCAAAGCGTCAAGTTTTCTTTTCTCTTACCTGATGTCTCGTCCTGAGCCAGGCTGTAATCCGCGAGACATGCGAAGAGGAACACGACACCAAACTGTATCAGTAGCGTCGCCAGGTTACCCATTTCTCCGAGTCGACATAATTCCCTCGTTACGACGACAAGAGAGAGATCACTACGCGAGATCGCGCGAGTTCATAATCGGTCCCGTTACACTCTTTTCGCAGCAGTGAGCAATGACACGTCCACTCCGCGCCACGTTCGACAGCAGACTACAAGATTGCATACTGCATACTCCGCATACTGCACGAGACACGAGACACGAGACCGCGGCGCTTGTGTCGTGATTTACTCCGGCAGGTTACCAACCGGGTTGGCGCCGCCCTCTTACGATTGACCCGCGAACCAAATAACAAATGATTCGTGCAAATAACGTATCTACATGTGCGTTATGTTATGTATGTATGTGAACGAATATAGAATAAAATAATGAGTTTACGTATGTGTAAAAAAAAATAGATTAAAATTTACTCCTATTTACTCAGAAAATAAATTTATAAATTTATCTATAAATCTCTCTCCTGTTTATTCAGCAAGTAAGCGAGTTTGTGCGTTGCCATTTGAATTGTTAATCGAAACTTTATAATATACGTATACATACGTTACGACGAACATTCGATATTTTTACTTCTCGTATGAAAAATATCCACGATAACATTTCGACGCGCGCGAAAGAGCTTTTAAATAGTAAATAATTGAAAAGAAATACGAAATGATTCTCAAGATATCACCACGATCGGTCGACTCGAAACGACGAGGTACAATCGTCGATCGTCGATATCTAAACTGAAGATTGAAGATGGCTCGGCGGGAAAAAGAGCCAGTTTGAATAGATTTTGGACGACCTCGTGTGGCAAAAGCGCGAAATTCCAAACGAATAAAGATAACCAACCAATAAAATACACAGGTCTAGTGAATAAACTATAGTGACATTAGATAAAAAACGAAACATTGACAATAGAGATTAATCGAATTCGAGAACATGAAAGAAATGTATCGATCTTTTAATAAACATCGATTAATCTATCTAGGACGTGTTCCGATATTCACTGCCAGTACTGAAAATCTATAATTTACGTCACATATACTATAGATTCTCAGTACTGGCAATGAATATCGAAACTCGAAACACAGCCCTAATATTCCTATCATGTGTTTATGCTTTTAAATTAAAAAGCGTTGTCTAGGCAACATCACGCCAAACATGATACATTTGTGAATTTGTCCAATCATAAAATCTATGTAGATTAAAATGTAGTGATATATCGATGTTTATCAATATTTTATAAAATCTTGTAAAATATATCTAATGTATATAGCGAGTAATGTTCGCGAAGTAAAGTTTCTGTAAATCTTTCTGCTTCTTAATGCTAGTCTCATAAAAATCTCTATTTATGTTATTTAAGTTACAAAAGTGTGATACACTATGCCTTTATTCTCCAATAAATTTTCTCCGAAAAAGACACCGACTAGAAAAGCATCAGTTTTCTTAGCAAACAAAAACTTAAGCCCTAAAAGAATAGAGAAAGAACTTGGCCCTGAAGTAGGCCCTATACGTCTTCGTCTTGGAGATCAGGAAGCTGTTTTTGAGGCTGGCCTATGGATTCCAGGTGAATAATAATTTATGTACATTTATGTACATTTTATCCCACAGAAACTTTACTTTTTGTTTTCTGATTTTCTTGCGTATAATAAATAATCATAGATATTGTCTTAAAATCTAGTAAACTTTGTTTTAGAATCTGGCAAAGTGGGAGGTACTTTCAAAGAGAATGAAAAATTAAAGAAAGAATTGAGACGATTGGAGGAAGAGAATAACTTATTAAAACTAAAGTTTGATGTACTATTAGATATGGTAACTCTTTTTACGCTGCACTTTTTAGAAAATTACACAGTTGCCTAAAATAAAAATCCACTTTTATATGAAATAATTTTATCAATATTATAGCAAAAGATACTAATAACAATATGTAACGATAAGTGAAATGTATTATGACAATTTGGATACTATCTTATAGCTAACGCAAACAACTGCCGAGGCTCACTCGCAAAGAGAAGAATTGGAGAGATTAAAAAATAATTTTTCTCATAATAGGAGAATCGTCGCTTAGTGCTACGCATTGTTACTGACACTTAAGGAAATAAACAACGACTACAAAGTATATACACATCAATTAATTTAAGTACTTGCTTAAAAAGTCAAACTATATCTTTTAGCTTTATATTTAAATGAGCTAAGTTCAAGAAAATGCAAGTAGTTTTAAAGATGAAAACGATGTATGACACTGTTTTGTTATACTTTTAAGCTCTTTACAATTTCAGTTTCATTATTAATTATACATTATATACTGTACAACTGTGTATTTACAATACTGTATTAAAGAAAATTCGCTCATTAGTGTCGCATATTTTCTGGACATTTGTTTTTTGTATGTCCTATAAAAAGATAATTTATCATGTAAAAAAATATATATAATTAGGATATGTAACAATAGATATAATTGGGAGAGATTATAATAAAAATATTACCATTCCGAAAAAACTAATAGATTTGATAAAATGATAAGTTCTCTATATATGCATTACCTTCAATTCCACAATTCCCGCACTTTCTCTTGCCGCCAGTGAGTCTAGGCCTTTTAGGAGCACTACCTCTTTGAGGAGCTCTGCTATTAGTCCCTCCTTTATTTACAGTGAAATTGTTCCAATCTGTATTTCCACGATTATCGATATCAATCTCGTCTGCCCACTTGAAAAAGTTACAAGTGGAGTTCATACCTTTTGGACATCCATAAAATTGTCGTCCTTTATTGGGGCCATCTTTTTGAACCGTTAATCTAATATGCGAAAATTAATATTTTTAGCAGAGCTAAAGAGCTAATATATATATCATTGATATTATTCCGGATTTCAATAAACACATCTTATTAATTATCGATATCAATTGAATCCAATCGATGGAATTTTTCCGGCCGGAGTTTACTTACTTTCGAGCAGGCTGATTACACTGGCACACAATCGTATCGTTCGTCGATGAATTTCCCCAATCATTGTTAAAGGTACTTGTGCGAGAAAAATGACCAGCATTAACATCGTTTCTATCTAGATTAGATACTCGACTCGAACTCGATACTTCGCTCGCTGCGTTATCTCCAGATTCGGCGCTATCAGATGCCCACAAGAAAAAATCGCAGCCACTACCTTGCGGTTTAGCACATTTGTAAAACAAACGACCTAGAATTATAAAAATATCATCATTTACAACAATTTACGCGACAAATATTTATATACGCCTTCCAGTATGGCTATCACTTACCTTTATTTGGTCCTTCTTTTCTTACTGTTAATTGAATCGCAGTCTCGTGACATTTGCACATAATCTCTGCATTATTGTCAATATTACCCCATACACTAGTTTTATTGTCCATGTTGCGTGCATTTCTGGGCGCAGGTTGATCCGACGAATTGTTTAAGTTATTTGTATTAATCCAAGAAGTAGAGTTTTCTCTATTATTTGATACTGTTGTATTTCCACGAACGATATTCGATCTATTCGGTCGAGAAACGTTAGAACTATGGTTTTGTGCGCGTCTTTCAGATATGCCAAAAGTTCTGATCGAATCAATATTGTTATTACTTTGAACAGATCTTATATTATTAGAAATCGACTGTTGTTGTTGAGATATATGCGATTGGGATGTACTTGAAGTAGAAGTGAAGCTCGATGTATTTCTCGTATTATTATGAACAGTATCTGCTCTTTCAGTTTGTCTGATACAATCCTGTTTTATGTTTAATATTTCATTAAATGTGGTATCACAGCCTATACAAGTTGTATATAAGGTACCATACAAAGGTATCACATTTCTGACTAATGTGAATTTCAATTTGTGAATATTTTCCGTGCACTAAAAATGTGAATCATATATTAGTTATTAATTTATTCTTTATTGATAAGCTGTACATGCATAATCATGTGAGATATTACGATTGAAGATATTATTCATTTACCTGATTGCATGTTTCATTTAAAACCTCTACATCTTTTATAGCTTCTGGGAACCAAATCACATTGAGACATGTTGGATATCCCATGCAACTAATATATTTTCCTTTGCCTTGCTTTCTCTCTTTCAAAACCATATTAGAGCCGCACTTCGGACATTTGAAAATAGTGACGTCTGTGACCAAAGAAAACTGTACTTGTTCGGTTTGAGTAGGTCTCTCATCAAGATACTGTGCTAAAGCATCGTCTATCATATTAGCGCGTTCCATTGCCACTTTGAACACTTCGCGATATGTGTCGATTTGATCTCGTAACACTACATTCGGATCTTTCTGACGCTGGCATATCCTATGATAATAATTATGTCATAAAAATCTTTTTGTATATATATTTTGGAACATGGGAGAGAGAAGAAAGAGAGAATTATCTAATTACACACAGAATTGTTAATTGCCTTACAATTTTAAATCTTTTTCTAAACTCGCACGCAAATGCGGTTTAGACATTTGGAATCCCATATTATCGTATCCCATGACCAAACCAATTCCCAACTTGCCCGGCATGAAATGTTGATTATCTGTTAAGCCTACATATTGTCTGGATTTAATGGTGTCGATGTGTTCGGCGTGAGTGGCGTCTGTGCCAATGCCGTGTTTATCCATCAGTGCGATCAATTCGGCTTCAGTCAGCAAGTTCGGCGCTGAAGTTTTTTCTTCCACCATGTCTATGCTGGTTGGTCTGAAAACTTGCCTTTGCTCATAAGAGTGAATCTGCTTATCGTTCCATTTATCGTATATATACACGTCAAGATAATTCCTTGCTATGATTTCCAAGCCGTTAGCCGTGAATTTTTCTCCCGCTATATCGATTTCCACCGTTGTTTCACGGCCTTCCGCATTCTTTGATAGACAAGCTAGAAAATGTCGAACTACAAATTCGTAGACTCTTGCTTCGTTTCCTGTTAATAAATTACAATTAATATAATTAATAACGCGATCGATTTAATATTGGATAAAAGAACAAATATCTTGAGAAACAAACCTTGCAAATTGTCAGTGTATTTGGTGGGATGGATAGGAGGATGCGCTTGATCAGTCTTCTTTCCTTGCCTGGGAGTTATCCCAGATTCCAATAAACCTCGTGCAAAATCACCCCATGCCCGATGGTTTACTTGTTGTTCTACTAATGGTACCAGATTTAATTCTTTTGGGAATATATTAGTTTCAGTGCGTGGGTAACTAATGAGACCTTGGGTATACAATTTCTCTGCTATTCTCATCGTCTCCTTTGCGTTTAAGCGCAATTTACGAGAGCCTTGCTTCTCTAATTCCTGTAAATAGATGATTTTTTAACTAAAATGATAAACTTCTCTTCCAATATGATAACTCAATTACTTACAATGGTATCCAGAGGTAAAGGTCTCCATTTGCTTTTTGGTTTGCATGTTACTTTTTCCACTGTAGCTTCCGGCCGTTCCAAACATATATCCAAAAAAATCTGGCAAGGTATCTTCTCAAACAATCTTACTCTGGCCCATCTGAATTCTATCGATACTCCATCGCGATCGTCTATTACCTTTATCTTCCAGTATGGCTCAGACTTGAATCGATCGATGGCTAGAAACCTTTCAACTACAAATCCAAGTGTTGGAAACTGACAGCTTCCATAACTAATAAGCATATCTCCGAGAGTATTGGGAAACACTTTCTGCAACCTTAAGGTCTGAAACCTCGTGAACGCAGCGCCTATCAACATGTTAAAAAATTCATATATAGAGATTACAACTTGCATTATGAATCCAATCAACAATATAATCTTGATTAACAAAATCAGTACCAATTCTTAAATCTAATTCGCTTCTTACATCTACAGCATCACTTATCGCCTTATCTGGCTCCCCCAAAGTTGACAGAGCTCTTTCGATAGACTGTTTTGTAATTTCTGAGAATTTTGCCCTGAAATGTAATAAGCTTGTAAACATTATCATAGATCTATAAAAAAACATGTTTCTAATTACCTGTATACACGAATATTTGGCTTGATCGCTTGACAGACCTGTATAATTTCAAAACCTATATTTTCCCCTTCTCTATCACAATCTGTCCAAATAATCAATGCATTACAAGATTGTATTTCTCGCTCCAGGGTTTTCTTAATCTTTATGTAACTTTCTTCCGAGCACTGTTTGGATACTGGAGCATCAAATAAGCTTAGCGGATGACAGCCCTGCCATTTACGATAAGCTCCTGTGAATTCGTAGCCTAATAAGTGGCCGGATACAGATGTCATCACCATTTGACAGTTTTGGTCCCATAGTTGTATATTAAATTCAAAAATTTTATTATATACGGATAAGCCTTCCCTCTATAAAAAAAGGAAAAAAAACAAAAAACAGAAACAGTAATTAAATAATACATTTGTGTCATCTAATGCATTTGTAAAATAAATATAATCAAACAAAGCATAAAAAGATAACATAGAAACAATATAATAAAAAATTATATAATTGATAGAATACTGTGTAATATATAATTGTTTACCTTTCTGCTCGTACCGCGTGATAAATAAGCAGCGATACTCTTAGCAGCATCATGCTTCTCAGCAACATTGAGAACTTTCATGTTACACTTTGAACAGTATCGGCTTATCGAATAAGAGACATTTGTAAGTTTGGACAAGTTGCTGGCTGTGCTTTTAAATGTCAGATTATAAAATATTGTACAATTTAACAGGATATTATGCAATTTGAAAAAGGCCATAACACAACTTCCGACATTGTCGATAAATTTCAATTGAAAATTTATAAAATAATTTAAAGTTCAATACTTTGAAACACGTGTAAATACGATGTTGACAATCAATTTTCTTAATTAATTATATAATCGGAATAAATATGATATCTGAGGAAAATAAAAACGTCTTTCCGATAACAGATTGAATTCGTTCCAAAATTAGATTTTTCTGAAGTATGCAGTCTGGTAAATATCTGATAAATCTTCTGCTGTCTGCTATTCCTGAAACGCTGAAACTACACGTGTTGTCAACGAGTTGAAACGATGAATTTGTTAAACACGCTGATTGGCTATCTCAATAGGGACTCTAAAAATTTTATATTACAGCCAATCCGTATGTTCAATAAACTTTTTATCGTACAAAAAAATAACACGACACAACAATAAAATCAAATAAAATAACATGAAATTCTCGTATAATAAAAATCTTCCGTAATACTAGAAGAAACAAACCCTATATCTATTAATATCAGGTTTATTAATTTTACCTCGGCAAGCATTGGGAGACGGCAATTGGCTGTTGCGTCAGAAATTTTCATTTATTTTAAATATTCCTAATCTTTTTTTAATTAATTTGACATCCTGACATCCTGTATCCAAAACACGTCGCATTTCAGATGCTTTTCAGGGACTTTTACATTTTGCAAGTTTCGAAACTCGAAACATGTCGAACGCAAACTAGAAAGAACTGGAAACTGGAAGTAGCAGTAGCGAGCAGTAGCATTTTTCAATATTTTGCATAACAATTTTCGATTTGATTGATTTGTGTTTTTATTCGAGTACACGTAAGTATAGAGAGTATCGCATCGCATTATTTTAACGAAGAGCAGAGATGTTTCGCGCGAGAAATTAACGTACGTATTGGATAATGTGATCTCTATTTTGTAAATCATACTTTTTTCCACGGCCAACATGACCAAAGAATTTACGAAACATAGCGACATAGCTTCGTAATATCGGATATGAATTGTAATTGCTAATGGCGTGATTATGCTCAACGATTGTACATGTTATTTCCTATGTACATAAAGATTTCACATGTGTCATTGAGCGACTGTTATGTCATATCGCTTTAAGCTGATTGTCCTTTTTTCGCCTTAAAATTGCAGATGTAAATACGCAATTATGCCGTTACTTCATTCATATATGCAGACGTGATTTAAAGTTATGTTACATTATTATATTAAACTATTTTTTTCACAGCTCTAATTCGACTTTTGAGATTGATTTTTCTTTCCATGTGCAAATATGAGCCACACCATGTACATCTGTTTTTTAAAATCCTTTTTCGAATGATTTAAATTTTCATTGAGAAGTCGGGGAAAAATATGCTTGTTTCATAAATAAGTAGCGCTGATGTCACGTCTTATTTTATATAAAATCTTCTGAAATATCACAAGATGGGATATTACAATTGTGTATATTTTTTATATTATTATCATTTTGGTTTATATGATTATCTGTGCAAGAGTATACGAATTCATACCTTATATGTTCTGTTTTCAGCGATAAAAGATCACTTCTGATTTCCTACTCGTGATACGTGTTTTTTTCCCAATACCAAACATGACGGAGGACATGTTGGGTGCAGATATTTGCAGGGTCTGTCGATCCGAAGGCCTTGCAGACAGACCTTTGTTTCATCCTTGCATTTGCACGGGTAGTATCAAATGGATACATCAAGAGTGTCTGGTTCAATGGATGCGTTACTCGCGTAAAGAGTACTGCGAACTATGCGGCTATCGCTTCTCGTTTACACCTATATATAGTCCAGACATGCCGCGCCGTTTACCGCTAAGAGATGTTGTAGGTGGTTTATTTTCAAGTATTGTCACTGCTGTCAAGTACTGGTTACATTATACACTAGTGGCGATTGCATGGCTAGGAATTGTTCCTTTAACCGCGTGCCGCACATACAGAGCTCTTTTTAGCGGTCCTCTTGATTTAGTTCGAGTAAGTGACAAATATGTATAAACTGATCTTAATATTTTTACTATCAAAAGAAAAAAATTTATAAGCTCATCGATAACTTTGTATTTGCAGATAATGTCGTTACCGATGGATATGCTCTCCACTGAAAATATATCATCGGATGTATTTCATGGTTGTTTTGTAGTTACTTGCACTTTATTTGCGTTTATCGGTTTAGTATGGTTACGCGAACAAATTTTACACGCGGGTGGTCCTGACTGGCTCGAAAGAGACAATGTGCAGTTGCCCCCGGTCGACAATCCACCGCAAGCAAACGCACAACAGCCACAGCAACCTCAAGAACAACGTGCCATGCCGCAAGAAGTTCAAGACAACAATAATGTCCCTCCTTTTGTTGATCCACCTATTCCGCAAGAGGGAGAGTTACGTAACGAAGGTATTTATAACAATAAACATGTTTCGTATTTTTGAAAGTGGCAAAGATATACAGACTATACAGCAGCATGATAGACTTGATTGGATGTATTTGTCTCTACAACATTGTTCAGTGATTTTTTTTATTTAAATTGGATCATCTACAGATCAACGTCCTGTGTATCAAGAAGTGGCAGAAAACTTGGTTAATAATCCACGAATTGGCGAACCCGAAGATCTAATGAGAGATGTACAAGCACCAATTCCTCCTGCACCACCTCTTCCAATTAGAGATGAACTTGGTGCAGACGGCGCACAAGTGAATGCTGCAGGTGGTGAACGTTGGGCGAGAGGGCACGCGGTACAAGCACATGTGGTAGGACAAGCACAGGGTGAAGCTGAGGAAGCAAATTGGAATCCTATGGAGTGGGATAGACCTGCTGAGGAACTAACATGGGAACGTCTCTTAGGATTGGATGGGTCCCTCGTCTTTCTCGAACATGTCTTCTGGGTTGTATCCCTAAATACTTTATTTATCATGGTGAGTTTATTTATTTTATAAGAATAGTTTTGCCTTTTTCATTTCTTTTTTACTTACGCTGCATGTACACAAATATATACGTATATATATATATATATATAATTTTTTTTTTACAGGTATTTGCTTTCTGTCCCTATCACATCGGTCATTCCACGATAGCGAGTTTAGGATTGCAGGAACACGCGGCGGCGTCACACTTTGAAGGTTTGGTGACAACGTTGTGTGGTTACTGCGTTATCGGAGTTTGCCTAGTGGTCCTCCATACTCTTGCCGCTCTGTTAGGCTTTCAGCGTTCCCAGCGAATCTTAGGGCTTTGCTACGTTATCGTCAAAGTTTCTTTACTCTCCGTCGTGGAGATCGGCGTACTTCCATTAGTTTGCGGCTGGTGGTTGGATATTTGCTCGTTGGCGATGTTCGACGCCACACTTCGAGATCGAGAATCCTCGTTCAGACTCGCTCCTGGCACATCTATGTTCATTCATTGGCTGGTGGGAATGATCTATATATATTACTTCGCGTCGTTCATCCTTCTCTTACGCGAAGTTTTGCGACCCGGAGTTCTCTGGTTTCTGCGAAATCTGAACGATCCTGATTTCTCTCCTATACAAGAAATGATACATCTTCCCATACTGCGACACGTACGGCGACTAGTCGCGTCCGCGATCATATTTGGCACAGCGATTTTACTCATGTTGTGGCTGCCCGTGAAAATTCTGCGATGGGCTTGGCCAGGATTTTTACCCTACACCGTGACTGTACAAAGTGAAGCTCAGGTAAGAAAAACATTACAGCAATCACATTATTTTATCTTAATCCTTATTATAACGACTATTCTTATGTAAAGTATATGTATGTGTAAATTAAATGTGTGTATATACATGCGTGGTTCTTTAAATTATAGGTTAGCGAACTTTCATTGGAATTGCTTCTATTGCAAGTGATCCTTCCCGCGTTATTGGAACAATCGCATACGCGCACATGGTTAAAGGCTCTAGTAAGAGCGTGGTGCCGCGTGGTAGCGTGGATGCTAGATCTGCAGTCATACTTGTTGCGTGATCAGGCGGATGATCCGGGATTAGCAGTCATCGAGGAACCACAACATCCGGACTTGGGCGCTGCGCATCAAGCGTTATTACAACGGGAGGGACCTACGGGATTTCAACCTTACACCAGACCACGGTGGTTCCCCGCGCGATTGGTCGGGCTTTTGTTCTGCGTTTGCGTATCGCTCGTGATCGCCAGTCTAGTCGCTATGACGCTACCCGTATGGCTTGGACGTAGAGTGATGGCATTATGGATGGTAGGGGCACCTGCTCCGTCGCCGCCTGTTTTACCACCTGCGGTGACCAGTTCCGGTAAGTCATCTACAAATTATTCCTTTCTGATATTGTTATATCCCTTCTTATACACAGAGAGCAATTTTTATAACAAATTATATATATATATATTAAGAAAATATTGCGAAAATGTACATATTTTTGATGATTTTCATTATATGTTTTATGTTGCTTTCATTGTTTTTAGACGGTGGTGATACTGTAGGCCCTCTGTCCGGAAGAGTACACGAAGTGTACACGATAGCGTGTGGAACATATGTGTGTTGGGCCGCGGCGCGAGGCTTAGCCCTGGCCTTCTCCTGGTTGCCTCGTGGCCGCAGAGCCATCATAGACCGAATTAAACACTGGGCGATCTTGGGCGTCAAGGCCTCGGTGGCATTCGTACTGCTTGTCGGTGTCATACCGCTTTTATTCGGTCTTCTTCTCGAGTTAGTGGTGGTGGTTCCGTTGCGCGTTCCGTTGGAGCAAAATCCCATTCTATTTATCTGGCAAGATTGGGCCTTGGGTGTACTGTACACGAAGATAGCTACTGCTGTGACGATGATGGGGCCCGATTGGCGAATACGTCTCGCTATCGAGCGGGCGTACAACGACGGGATAAGGGAAATGGATCTAAAATTTGTCATCAAGGAATTAGCAGCTCCCGTTATATGTTGTTTCGGCCTTGCCCTCGCGATTCCTTATGCCGTGGCCTACGGAATAGTTCCACTTTTCGTGACCAATCTGCAGACCCAGATCCTCATTGCCAGACGTTTATATCCTTTTCTTCTTTTAGTGAATCTGGTCTGTGTAGTGATCTATTTTCAGATACGCCAGTTTAAGAAGTTGTACGAGCATATTAAGAACGACAAATATCTCGTAGGGCAAAGGCTCGTCAACTACGAACATCGTAACAAATCGCAACAACATCAATCACAGAGGTCGAGCTAACAACATCAGTAATATTATACAAAACATGAATTATGGTGGAAGATGAATTCTAGGATTAGCTTCGTGTACATTCTTTAACAACTACTTATGATCAATAATTTATATTATAGTCATGAGATTTTATTTTTAATATTATAATTTATTGATGTAAAGCGATACTGAATAAATCAAAAAGACTGTTATCCAGTGTATCGCTCCTCATTTTGATGCTTCGCAGTTTTAATATCATGCGAATTTCAATTATCTTATATGATAAATTTTATTATCTTAATTTATAAATAATGAGTGCGATTTGAATCGCATTATTTATGGTAAGAACACTTATGGTTAGAATTAAAATAAATGGGTGTTGAGAAAACAACATACCATTTCATTCTTTACTAGATAGTTACAAAATTCTGATATAGTAGCATGTCTATTCTGTAATTTCTCGGCAATAATATAAATATCACTATCCTTAATGTGTTATTAGATAGATAACATATAACATGTAAACTGCATAAAGCATATAATAACGATATTAGAGAGTTGGGGAATTACAGAATAAGCATACAGTATAAAACAACGCTACAAATGTAAGCCGCCTCTGTACTAAGTGTACAGAATATAATAAAAACTCTCAAGAACTTTTTGGAGCTTGGATTAACAAAAAAAGAAATGTATGAAAGTACATTGTAGTCATTGTTATGTACAATAGTAATGTAGGATATAACTTCTCGATCTTATGTTGTGGAATTTATATTAGTTTGTAATACACAAACGCACATATATATATATTAAAAGACTATCCATGATTGTAGAAAAAATTTTTTTGGATACATTTCTCATGAAATCAAAAATATTTTTGTTATAAGCTTAAACACTTGTGCGAAAATTAAAGTTTTGTATATATAAGTTACAATATTTCTCATATTGTTCATGTGTGAAGATTATTCGAAGTATTTATATATGAATCGTATGTAGATACTCTATGAAACGATATGTATATACATGTCATATTTACAATAAACTAATATTTTGTGACAAACTGATATGCAGTGTGCAATAAAACACATCTTGTTAATTTACAAGGGGATTGGAATTGTAAAGTGTTGACATATTTTTATGTAGATGCATAAGATTTTTATTAATCATATTTGGATATATTCTGTAATAAAATTCATATATATATATATATATATATATATATAATTCACTAAAAATATATCACATTTAATAATCACTCAATAAGCTTGCTAAAATGCTTTATTATTAATTATAATATGCAAACATATATGTAAAATAGTATAAAAATATTTTGATCTTGTTGTATTGGAAGGATCACACCATAAAAGTTGAAAATATAATATTTTCTTTAAAAATTTGTAATTGTCAAGAATAAAGTGTAGATTCTTTTATTTTTATAAATGTCATCATAAATGTTGAAAGTAATATTTTATTTAAAAATTTGTAATTGTCAAGAGTAAATTGTAGATTTTTTATCTTTATAAATATCTAATTATGACAAAATATACATAATTTTTCAATATTTTTCACTATATATTATCATAATAACAATTTAGAAAAAATTTTTTTATAGAGGTACATAAGATGCTTATTTTTAATAATTCATTTAAAATTTATCTTGTGATTCTTAATGCAGTGACAATCATGAATTCTTATACTCTCTGTGCTTTCTATATTTTGAATAATTATATGTACATGTAATCTGTGATCTTCCAAATTCGTCGATTTAATATAATTTCAATGATACATACACAGATACCTCACTTTATGTATATATTATTAGAAAATTTATCGTCATTGTAATAATTCTATCACATGATATAAATATCATGCAGTCAATGATATAAAAAAAATTATATGAAAATATAAATTTTCGTCTATTACTGTGGCGGTGGCAGAAGAGTTGCTTTTAAGCGCAATTCTTCTTTAATTTTCTCTACTCGTACATGTACCAAACTGAATAAATTAATCTCCTAAAAATTAAACAATATATATTAATGTAAAATTATTATTTTTATTATTATTATTATTATTATTATTAATTATTATTAAATTATATTAAATGCATATTTTAAATATAATATGATATAGTTGTACCTGTTCAATGGAAGGTTTTTTCCATTTAACAATTATAGTTGGTACATAATTCACTACATACTCTACCGTGACAGTATATTCCATTTCTTTAAGGTCTATTTTTAATTTTATGCCAGTATCACAGAGAATAACTTCTATTCCTTCTTCCTTCACATACAATACAGTAGCTAAAGTTTCAAAACCATCTGCAAGACCCACCATATATGCAAAGAATAATTCTATGCTCTGTTCTTGCACTAGTTTTGCACTGTACTTCTTTTCATTGCAATTGGCTGCAAGCCTGTTGCAAATTGAAAATGAAACTTGTTAAAGTAAACTGTGTACAATTCTTCCCCACTGTTATATCGTATTATAAACATACTTTGAACACAACTTAGCTGTCCATTCCTTTGATAAAGATTTATCTTCTATTGCTGCATAAAGCAAACGATGAACTATACAATCGGAATATCTACGAATAGGAGAGGTAAAGTGTGTGTAAAGCGGCACATTTAATGCGTAATGTCTCAAATCTTGCAATGAAGAAATGGTAGATGTACATATGTATTCCGCACGCTAAAATTTTCAACATTTTAGAATTATTATATATTTTTTCCTCCTGTTTCTCTTACTTCTCGTTACATAAGAACAATTTATAAATTAAATACATAGATAATATTAAAAATAAGATAATATAAAAAAAGATAATATAAAAAATATTAATACCTATAAAAACTCTTACCGTCATAGATTTTGAACACAAATTTATGATAACCATCATAATGTATTTCATAGAACTATTAACTAAGGTAGCATTATATTCTGGATCATAGCGACGGATGCTGGCCTGTAAGTTTTTAGCTGTTTCGCCATCCAAATGAATTCCATATTTTCGCAATGTATCACAAACTGTATTAAGAGAATATTTGGACGGATCTCTATGAATACGTAATAAAGCTGTTTCAGGAATTGCAGTATACAATTTTACAGCAACTGTTATGTTTGCTAGCAGCATAAATTCTTCTATAAGACTGAAATAATATATACATTCAAATAATTAAACTGATAATTAAAAACTGAGATATTTTCTTTCTACATATATAATGCAATGTAAACATAATTTAATAAAAATATATAAATGAGTGGAAACTGCACCTGTTACTATCTTTCTTTTCCTCTAGACGATAATTTACAGGCATTGGGATTTTGTGTTCTTGACTGAGCATGGTATCCATACATATCTGTAACTTTGGTTGATCTAACCTGAGTGCACCATTATCAAATCGTTTATTTCGCAATTGATTGGATAATTTAAATAAATTATTCACTATATTGGACAATGACGACATTGTGTAATTTCCTTTTGTATCGAGAAAATCTTTGAACTGACTCTTTCCTGGATTTTCAATCATGGCTTGAGCCATGTCATAGGACATTTGACAACATGACCTTATTACAGTTTTTGCAAAACGATGTTTCACAATTTCAGCATCTGATGTCATTTCCCAGATTATGGAAAAAGCTAATTTATCTTCACCAGCTGATAAGGAACAGATTTGACAGAGCTTTTCAGGTAACATGTGGTATGTGGTATGTGGCAAATAAATGCTAGTAGCTCGTTTAGAAACTTCCATATCTAGCGGGGAAAAAAATTTTAAATAGTGTGTAACATCCGATATATGCACTCCAACCTGAAATTAATAAAACATATATATAAATATCTATACCTAGAGACACATAGTAAGCTTATCGATTAATGCCTTCTATATGTTATGTAAATCTAACAAATACAATTACTTCATAGTTTCCATTGTCCAAGACTTTACAAGAAATGGCATCATCCATATCAATAGCTGTTGCAGGATCTATCGTGAAAATACATTCATGCCTCCAATCTTCCCTATCCTTTATATCAGCATCTGTTAAAATATAATCACTACCTGGCAGTTCTTCCAATAACTCTTTTCGATATGGTGATACATCTAAATTATGTCCAAGTATTAATGCCTGTAATTCTGTTTCTATTTCGCCAGTTTCACCGACTACCGAAAGAATTCGTCTGCATATAAATAAAGTATATACTACACAAATATATTATATACAAAAGATCCTTCAAATTTGCTTAATGCAGACCTACCCAGATGCATATAACTGTTCCCAGGAATCGATATTAACAAGAAACATCATATTCTTGTAAAGCTCAGGTTGGCTATGATATAAAGATGGTATCGATTCAAGAACTACCAATGGTATTCTTTGATCTTTTGGATGAAACAGTACAAGGGAATCTTTTTTTCTCAAGTATCCAATTGCTCTTCTTGAATGTACTTTCTCTAATATACAAACAACTTTACCAGTTTTTTGTATTTGCCCATTGGGAAATTTATACCAATATTTTTCAAGATTTACATGCGCTACAACTAAATCTCCATTAAAAGCACGATTTCTGTTATGGGTACCAATAATTAACAAATCGCGCTCTTCATCATTTTCCATACGTAAGTAAGCATATTTACAAGAAGTAGGATTCACACGAAGATTTCCTTTTACATATTGTACATTGTTAAAAGTTTGCTTTTTCAAAATTTTCTTCATTTTTGATAAAGATATATAATCTGAAAATATTTGCTTTGTTTTCAATGTTTTCTGTGGATTTTTTTCTTTTTGTACTGTCTTGCTTTTTATAATTTCCTTGCTCTTATAATAATGTTCCTTTGATATATTATCCGTACTTGATTCATTTATTATTGTCGTTACTTGTGTTTTTGTTTCATTTTTCTTCCAACATTTCCTTGTCAATTTATCATGCATGATGGCCTAGCAGAAAAATATATAATTGTTCTTGTATAAAATTGGAGTTTTATGAAAGTTATTATAGAATATATAGCAAAAAGAAAAAGAGAAGAATACTAAACTGTGTTATATGTATTATATAAGATAGTTATATAAGCAAGATTAATATATACAACATATGTGTGTCAAAAAAATAAAAAAATTATAAAAAATATTTTCTGTATACATATCCAACCTGATCTGTAACTAAACTATTAGTTTTCCATTCGTCGTTAGTAGATATCAAAATACCATCTTCTTTTCTTTTTGTTTTCATAAATATATTTTTACACTGCACAGTACTAAGATGATTTATAGCTTTTGATGTAGGATTCAAAGAGACTTGCGACATATTTCCATGCTGTGTCAAATCTTTCATATTATCTTGTACAGCTTCCGAAAAATTGGATGCAGCTTGTGCCTCATTTTCATCTGCTGAAATCTTATTGTACTTTGTACCTTTCCATCTCATTGATTGGAGACTGAAAGACACTTTGAGTTTATTCGCAAATTGTGCAGCAAATTTCACTAATTCATTGTTTTGAATAACAAATGTTTCGTCTGTTAAGGAATCTAACCACAAATGCGTAATGCTGCGATATTTTTTACGACGAGATGAAAGTCGCATTTTTTTCATTTTATCAGCTTTCAACAGTGAATATATAGGCATGATGACGTAGAGCAGTTGGCGATAGCAATGATATAAGGATTACAGCCGTATCTAATGCGAGAAATACAATTAAGAAAGATTATAATTTTTTTCACAGATATACACAGATATATTAAGGTTAGCATAAGTAAAACACTGAAAAAATCAAACGTATATTTCCACCGTTAAAAAGCAAAGGTCGACATATGGTGGTACCTGTTATCTATATTAGATCGCGTTGAGGAAAAAGAAATAAATTCACATATTATACACGATAAAGGATATTCTGGGAAAATTTTGGTTAGGTCGAAATAAGATATCATCTTGGCCATTTTCATGTGAGTCTAACAATAATCGCAATCGCGACAAAAGGTCTGTTCGTTTTGCTTGCGTTTTGTATACTCGGATCCTACTACCCAAATTTTTTAAAAATTTATAGACATATAATATATAGGCGGAGCCTCTTCTGAGATTATGTTCCAACATAAAAATTTTCACTGACAATTTTCACTGAGCTTTATGTATGAACATACATCATACATATACATATATATGTAGCAGCTAGTAATATATATATGTATAGACGTCCATGTGAGTCTAACAATAATCGCAATCGCGACAAAAGGTCTGTTCGTTTTGCTTGCGTTTTGTATACTCGGATCCTACTACCCGGATTTTTTAAAAATTTATAGACATATAATATATAGGCGGAGCCTCTTCTGAGATTATATTCCAACATAAAAATTTTCACTGACAATGAGCTTTATGTATGTACATACATCATACATATACATATATATGTAGCAGCTAGTAATATATATATGTATAGACGTCAGTTGGCTCCTGCACACAAGAGACAGAAAACGCTTGCCGCGCGGCGAAAGGCGACGCGGCCAATCAACTTACAACTTTTCCATAAGAGCGAGAGATTGATTGGCTATCACGTCGTCTTTTGCCGCGCAACGAGCGTTGCCGCGTCTTATGCCCGCATCAGACTACGCATTGAAAATTGAAGATTGAAGATTAAAAATTAGAATTTGACTAATCAGAACAAAAGGGACTAAAATTGCTTTGTCCTAATTGGTCAAATTTCAATCTTAAATCTTGAATCTCAATCTTCAATGCGTAGTCTGATACGGGCTTTATGTGCTGCAGAGAAAACCGCTCAATAGCAATCGGACCGTGATTGGCTCTTACTTTTAGAACCAACAAATCAACGTCGACAAAGATGATAGCTGAGCGCTTTTTCTGCCGAAAGCGGCCAATATCGGAACGCATATGTTTATCCGTGTCATAAACAAGAAGAAACGATTTGAGGTTATCTCTATTCACAGATCGTGATGCAAAGTAATGATAAAAGTGATCGAAACATTTCGTAAATGAAGTAATTGTTTAATTACCACACGTCTGAGTTATACCGAAGGAATTTGAGAATGACCGAGATAGACAACAACGAAGAGCAATTGCCTCAGAATCTCGGCGACGATGTCGTTCAAGAGGTTCTCAAGACCGGCACCGACTTACGCCAGTATTCCAGACAAATCGAAAAGGAACTCAAGGAAGTCGAGAACAAGTCGATCCAAGATTATATCAAGGAGAGTGAGAACATAGCTAGTCTACACAATCAAATTGCTGCTTGCGATAATATATTGGAGGTAAGTTGATTAAGATATTCGCTGTTGACATTTCATGGATCGGATGTTATTAACACGTCGACGTGTAATTTGAGCGAACAATGAGTATTACTCACGAGAAAATATGCTTCACATATAGTCTGTTTTGATAGTTTATCTTTATGTAAAGTGATATTACTGACGAGAAAAAAACTTTCTCGGAATAAATTTCATAGAGATATTAATATATTATTTTTTAATTGCAGAAAATGGAATCGATGTTGATGAATTTTCAATCAGATTTAGGAAGTATCAGTTCCGAAATACTTTGTTTACAACGTAAATCTGTTGCTATGAGCCAGCAGCTATCTAATAGGCAAGTAATACGTGGCCCGCTCAGTCAATTTATCGAAGATATGACAGTGTCTGAAGCTCTGATCGCGTAAGAAATATTTATCAACACAATTTATAAGAGAAAATATTACATTTAGATAAACTCGAATTATATGCATCGAGCTCTTTGCAGTGGTATTATGGACTGTCCTGTGACTGAGAAGGAATTTTCAATTCAGCTACAAACCCTAAATCATAAAATTAACTTTGTGAAAGAGCAAAGTTTCAAAGATGCAAAATCTTGTCTAGATGTGACGGATATACTAGAAAAGCTAAAGATTAAGGCAATGGCAAAGATTAGGATATACTTACTAGAGCAAATTTATAAATTTAGGAAGCCTATGTCAAATTATCAAGTGCCACAGAATAACATGCTAAAATATAAATTTTTCTTTGAGTTTGTTTTGGCAAATGAAAGAAATGTGGCAGAGGAAATTTGTGGAGAATACATTGATACCATGAGCAAAATATATTATTCATATTTCAAGATGTACTCGTCGAAGCTGATGAAATTACAGGTAAAACGAAAGAATTAATGTTATTTTAAAAAAATTGAGAGAGACACAACATTTTAACTTATGATACAATTATTTTTGCAAGTTTGAAGAGAGAGCATCAAAAGATGATTTAATGGGAGTCGAAGATACAGCAAGTAGAGGTATATTTCATAAAACAACATTAAAGAACAAAGGTACTGTTTTTTCGATAGATACAAGGGGTGAAGTTTTGTCCTCTCAATTGGAAGCATCTATAATTGTACCACACACTGCCTCAAAAACACGGGTACATACTAATGATATGTACGATTACATATACTTTGGTACCCTTTAAAACATACTGATAAATCGATATATTATAATTTTATAGTATCACTATGAAGCGCTATTCAGAAGCGAACAATACGCTTTGGTTGATAATGCCTGCCGAGAATATCTATTCTTGCTTGAGTTTTTCAAGGCTCGTAATGCACAGGCATTAGATATTTTTAATCAAGTAAGATTAAGTGAATCGCATGTATATAATGATTTATTGCATAAAATAAATGGATATTGTAAACTATTTCTCTTTGTTTGATAGATCATGGGAAAAACATTAAACCTTATGATAAAAAACTTGCAATCATTTGTCGATGATTGTTATGATACAATTGCTCTATTTCTTTGCTTGCATTTGGTGATGCGTTATCAATTGATTTGTCACAAAAGAGCTGTACCAGCATTGGATAAATATTGGGACACTTTAACAGCTATAATTTGGCCTAGGTATTTAAACACGCTTATATTCAAAAGTATTAATTGTAATAATAATTCTTTTAGATGCTTTTACAATTTGCACAATTACATCTATTTTTTAGATTTCAAATGGTGTTCCAGTTAAATATACAGAGTATAAAAGATTGTGATCCATTAAAATTGAACAAAGAAACTGGTCCACATTATGTAAGTATCGAAAAGTAAAAGATATTGTTTTTATATCATATATGTAGCATCGTAATAAATAATTGTATAATAGTGTTCAATATAATCATGTATTTTTAGATTACCAGAAGATATGCGGAATTTAGCGCAGCAATCGTAAGTGTAGTTGAGGGATTCCCTTGCGAAGGAGCAACTCAATTACTAGCAGAACTGAGAGAAGCTGTACAATGCTTCTTGTTTAGAATGGCAGCCATTTTCCAAAACCGGACGCATCAATTAATATTTCTTATCAATAATTATGATCTGGTACTTGGAGTATTAATGGTAAGTAAATTCAACTATATGCATGGAAAAGAGCCTATACGCTTCATATATATTGTATATCAAGAGATAACAAATGTTATACTTAACTTAAAGGAGAGAACACGAGACAATTCCAAGGAAGCGGAGAGCTTTCGCGAGCAATTGAACGCCCGTTCCTCCGAGTTTGTCGAGGAAGTCTTGAGCCCGCATTTTGGTGGTATAATCCAATTGGTGAAGGAATCGGAAGCTCTGATAGAAAAGGGCCAAGTCGACGATTTGAAACGGCAGGAGGGGAAAGCATTGGCTTTGGTGCAATCTTTCACAAATAATTGGAAACGAGCGTTAGAAGAGATACATCGGGAAGTATTAAAATCATTTCCCAACTTGGTGCTCGGCGGTGCACTAGTGCAACGCGCGATGACGCAGTTGGTGCAGTATTATCATCGCCTTCATAAGATCCTGCCGCCGAATGCGCGCACGCAACTTACAAACATACACCACATAATGGTAGAAATTAAAAAATACAAGACGAATTATTAGGCAACTTCTTGATGAAGTTGATCCAAACCTAAAGGACGATCAAAGCATTAACCACTTATTATATAATAAAAGAATTATCTCCTAATATTGTATATAGCATTTAACTATTATGTCTATTTAAAAGTGATAATTATTTATTAAACAAAGATGCAAATTTTGTTTCATTACCAAATATTCTTTCCTTGATGAAATTGGGAGAGAAGAGAGAGAGTATAAATATAATCCTTGTATAAATATAATCTCTCGCGCAGAGAAATAAATTCTGTACATTTATTTATAAAATAATACAAGCTACAAATAAGATGCTAAGTACTCACGGTATCGCGTTACCATTCTATACAATAGTGATTAATTCTCCGTACTCTTATGCACATGGTACGAGTACATCGGATCACTGTAATGTGTATGTGTATGTGTGTACATCTATATCTTATTGTATATAAATTAGTATGTATACATACACAATGTTAAGAGTGAAGTCTCGTTATTTCCTCGTCAAATTTCGCGACACCTATGGCATAAATCGTTAATTTATTGATGAGTAAATCCAATTGCGACGTGGGGCGAGCATATATTTATGCAAGCATGGTTATACTAATCGCTCGTATAATCGAATTGCTATGTGCATTCTCCATCGCACTTGTGTAAAAAAAATTATGTCCACCTTATATATGCTTTTCAAAAAATTGTACATAAATGTTACGTTACGAATGATATCACCTGCATGATTGCAACCTACGCTGCAATTCGATATCGTTGATTCACATACTCATCATTCAAACCGCAAAAATTTACAGAATTCCGTCAATAGCGTGCAACACTCCATTCGTTGCTGGCACATTATGAGTTACAACGTGTGCCTCATTTATCCGTACTCGTCCTGAAACAACAATAAACGCCGAGTTATATGAGGAACTATTTCGTTTATTCAATATCATTTATTTTTTATAAATATTGCGACGAGTTTTTTATGAAGAATTAATTGAAGATATTAATACGTGAAGTTTACTATTAGGATACCAGTTGTGTAATAGAATAAATGAATGAATGAAACATTTGCAAATTACGTACCACCATTTTTGTGAATATGAACTGGCGACTGCGGACGAAGGGTATCCTTTTGAATGTAATACCTCATACCCGCTGTGTAAAGAGTTGTAGGAATTACATGCCGCGAGATTATAGCTTTTGCTGCTTCCGCACCGTCCTCTTCCGTCCAGATTGACGCGCCATTTTTCACGGACGCATCGGTGAAAGCGGAATCGATCGGTGCAAAGATAGTGAATGTCTTCGGTCCTAAAATTGAAGATTTAGATATATTAAATAATAAAAACAATCGTGAAAATTTAAAACAATCCATCGAATTTGCAAACGAAAAATATAAGAAGGACATCTCTTTACTAAGGATTTATAAATCAGGAATTGCGCTTTTAATGTGAGTTTCTAATTTACCCGCGAGTGTGTCCTCTAAGCCTGACATGTGAAGCATTCTGAGGAACATAGTGAATCTCCTCTCACGATCGGCTTGCAGAGTCTGCACCAAATCTCCGACCGGAAGCGGGAACATGACCCTGTCGACAGCATGAGCGATACCTTGAGGAATCTCGATGTCCCGTTTGTTGGGTGCGACGCGTGCCCCGTTTATCGACGTTACCTATTTGCAAACAATACAAAAATTACAAATGAAGTGAAACGTGAGCCGTGCGATATCTAATTATCTTTGTTAGATCTGATTATCTTTTGTATGTTAAGTAGGCGCATCTTATGAGAAGTGGATTGACGTTATAGTGCAACATCAAGCAAAAGCACGATTTCTAGTAAATTTGCGAAGGTCAATAGACTGAATCACGTACAACCACACAAAAGCTAATAAGATGCTTAATAAGATAATTGAGTATGTGTAATTTGTAGTCAAATATATATGAATATTTTCTTATTGAAAAACATCTTGTTGAGAAAAACAAAATAATAAAAATGTGAGAGAGACATGACGATAACGCAAAATGAACGACTCAATAAGATTAAATTAAATAAAGAAATTAAAAAGATTCGAAAAGACAAAGCTTTTTTCATCAAAAAATGGAAAAATTTTTAAATATGGAATTACTTTTATATCATTCCACTCGTGATCCTGCATCGCGTATTCATTTACTCGTAATTGCGTCCCAGCGAGACTGACACCGGTCATCTCATCCTGCAGGGAGTCGATCCTGAAAGCTCCTGGTATAACGTGATGAAGGAGGAGCTGTCAAAAGATTCTCGTCAATATAAATTTCTGTATAATTCCTAATATTAGCTACAATATTTATTTAGTTTATTATATCAAGAGAGAGAGAGAAAGAGAGAGAGAGACACAGAAAGAAAGAGATTGCTTAATATTAAATTATTATTAAATTTTTTACAATTTGATCGATGACTTTATTTTTTGTTGTAATGTAATAGAGAGTTCTGTAGGAAAAAATGTGATGAATCTAAGTTTAATCGATACAATCAGCTAGCTGACATTAGGGAAATCTATTGTTAGGAAGATAAATTATTAATGATGTTTATATATATGTGGTTTATATATAACACAACAACGCGTACCCCACTTAAGAGTCTCGGATTATCGTGAAACTTCTCCTCAGCTTTCTCTGGTCCTCCCAGCTGCACTAATAACGTCCTGAATGCCTTGTCTGTAGGGACGAATACAGTATATGGACCTGTAAGTAATATTACAAAATGATACAGCATATTGTATTGTATAACAATGTTACAAAACAAAATAGATTCCTTGGTTCATTAAAAACAAATTTTCTTCGAACGAAAAAAGCAAATTTAAGTAATAAATTATCGAAAATAAGGGGCTTTTAATAATGCTTAATTAATCAAGAAAATGGACTAACAGATGATAAAATATTCAATTAAATTTTACATAACAAAATACTAATTTAAAATTTAGTTAAAAAAGAAAATGTTCTTTTTTTTAATTAAAAAGATAGCATTTGACTTGTTTTCTTTTTTTTTGTTTTAAGATAAATTATTAATGATGTTTATATATATGTGGTTTATATATAACACAACAACGCGTACCCCACTTAAGAGTCTCGGATTATCGTGAAACTTCTCCTCAGCTTTCTCTGGTCCTCCCAGCTGCACTAATAACGTCCTGAATGCCTTGTCTGTAGGGACGAATACAGTATATGGACCTGTAAGTAATATTACAAAATGATACAGCATATTGTATTGTATAACAATGTTACAAAACAAAATAGATTCCTTGGTTCATTAAAAACAAATTTTCTTCGAACGAAAAAAGCAAATTTAAGTAATAAATTATCGAAAATAAGGGGCTTTTAATAATGCTTAATTAATCAAGAAAATGGACTAACAGATGATAAAATATTCAATTAAATTTTACATAACAAAATTCTAATTTAAAATTTAGTTAAAAAAGAAAATGTTCTTTTTTTTTTAATTAAAAAGATAGCATTTTGACTTGTTTTCTTTTTTTTTGTTTTTTTTGTTTTATATTATATGATACGTATTATCTCGCATGCGTTGTTTTATATTTTAATATGTAATCTTATTTTAAGTGAAACGTTATTCAAATACGAAAGGATATGCAATCTCGTTATTGTATTTCGATTGACAGATATGCAGAGTACTTTTAATGTTAATGTATTTATGTCGATAAGAACATTTTATTTTTCAGACATTCTCTTCTCCAAGCGCAATATACATGAATCTATACTGTTCTACAATGCGTTACAAAGAAGTTCAACTTGAACTGCATTCTTCATAATGCGTCAGAAATTAATTTTACATTAGATACATAGGGGGAATAACTATTACGTAATTCTCATGTCGCATTATAACACACGTAATTTTCAATGTGTGTGTACTTTTATGTTTAATTTATGAAATAAATTTTGTTTTATTTAGAAAAAAGAAATCAAAAAGCTAAGAGAGATAATGAACTAAGCGAGTTAATTATTACGCCGATAATTATAACAAGTATTTAAATCTCACGTGTCTTCTTTGCAAGATTCCGCGTAACGAGGAACGCCTTGTCTTTGTGTTCTCGTAAGATAGAGAGGCTGTGTCGAAATCTCGGCAAGTGAGTCGTGAGAACATTTTTCTAAGGAACGTTGCACGACTAAAGCAAAACACGAGATACAAATGACGGTAGATTGTGCAAAGAGAGGCACTGCCCATCAACCGGGATTGTTTGTACAACCGTTTGAGTCTGACAAAAACTTTGAGATGTAAGTTATCCTCTGCCTTGCAATATTGTTGGATGAGACTACAGCGATCTTGTAGTATTGCATGGAAGATGTATTTTGCAAAATTATATAACATCCTTGTAATATTCTGTATATGAAAAGCTCTATCTAATCTATTATCTTATTATTTAATGTATTATTGTATTGTGAATTTATTAATTTTTGTTTCAAGATATTAAACATTTTTGTTAAATATGATACTATCATATTTTGCTCTATACGTGCTTCTATAAACTATATTCTTGCTATAAGGTTCGCAAACAGAAATGGAATTGCAGAAATGGACTTGCATTAAATCAGTTATATCCAATGTTTACAAATTTACTGTCTGCAAAGAACTTGCTCACTAAATTATCCATTTACACTGGAACGACTATATCATTGGATAACTGGAAATTTTTTTATAGAATCATAAAACACCAAACCTCTGTCAACTTTCGCTTAATAATATCGATGCAAATTGTGAGGGGGAAAGTTTAAAGGTCTCCGAAATCTTCACTTTCATTCGTAAAACGAAAAAATATTCCTTTAAACTTTAAACAGCCATCTATATATTCCCCAACACGCGCGTTTTACATGTTATAAAAAAAGTGTTATAAAAAAAGTAATTTTTTACATTAGCTAAATTATCACAAGCATATTTAACAACCGACTCACCAGTTTCATTCAACACATTATCTAATCCTGATTGCCTCAGATATTTTGCCATAGCGAAAAGACCCTCTCTCCTCAACAGCGTGGCTAAACTTTCCGACAGAATTTTCGTCGAAGGCAACACGGTAGTCCTTTCATAGTCCTTTTCCTGAGAAACGATATTCCCGTTCTGCGAACTAGATTGCAAGGTGCTGTGAGATGATGCTCTCAACGTTGACGAGGCTTCCGTCGACGGTTGTCTAGAAAAATGTATGTAAGAGGTTGTCGGCGTCACTGTAGTCACGATTTCGTTCACCGGCGCCATCGTCGGGATAAATTGGCCCTTAGTGGACGATGAATACTTGGTGGTCACACGTGGAATGTGATCTGACAAGCTCGTCTTGGTTGGACTGGGATTTAATGCGTTGTATACGTGGCCCGTGACACTAGATGCCGAGGTCACGTATTTGTCGGTCGTGGACACAGAGTTTGGTGATACCGTAACGTAAGGAAAATAATCCGTCGTTGTTGACTTGCTGAAAATTTGATTTTTTTTATTCAAAAATCCATTGCAAGCATTGTTTATTCTACTCAAGAAAAATAGATAAAATGTAAAAGAAAAGAAAATTTTGAGTGAAATATACATAGCGGAAAAAGCCAAGTGAATTATATCTTTAGAATCAAGCATGTTGCGTGGAACAGAAATATTACATCCATTTATCGCATGATTTTCAAATAAATTAAGGTAAAGAATAAGAACATATTTATGCAAATAAACGTGTGATATGCTCGTACCTTTCGCTATGTTTTGAGGTGGATCTAAGAGTGGTAGGTCTGAAGGTCGCCGCCGAAGTGCTGATAGATTGAAGAGACGTTCTGGATATATCAGTCGACACTAAATTTGGATCGAAGCTGGACTCGAAATGTTCGAGCGTGGAAGGCTGGGTAGTCGATACAAATGAGCTGGGTGGTAGTTTCAATTCGCCTTTTTTTATTCTTTCAACGATGGACTCGACATCGGTGCCGCTTTCCTTGTCATTGGCGTTGCCTTTGACACCTTGCACTTTGTAACTGCCATCCGACTGCTCTTCTAACACGACAAACGTGACCTTCTTCGCCGGATTCTGAATGATCGGTGTCTTGCCGATTTCCTCGAGCTTTCCGTCGCTCTTCTGTCGGATAATCTCGAAATCGGCGCCTGGCGGCAGCACGCCGCCCTTTGTTAACTCTTCAAAGATTGCCTTAGGCGGCTTGATGGTGGTTGTCGTCGAGGATAGCAGAACCGATGTCTGAAGGGTTGAACTGCCGGTCGACGGTGTAATGGAGGACAAACCGTTCGGCGCATGAATAACCTGAATCTTTTTGCCGTTCGGCAATATCAGATCTCTGGTAGTGACATTTCTAACGATGTCATCATTGTCGCCGGACTGAGCCAGAGCAAGTTTGAGCTGCTTTAGCAACAATTCCCTTTCAGAAACCGCGGATTGTTGGGAGCTTCTGCTTTTACCGCTGGAAGTTTGTTGCGTAGAACTCGGTTTATCGGTTTGATAGATCACTTTGATCTGCGGTTTCAGTTTGTTCTGCTGCGCCGATCGATTTTCTTGGTCCTGAATAAGACTGAGTAGATTCTCCGGTATCTCCTGGTGAGTCTTGGAGTTTATTAGATGGAGTTTATTGGATGGCGAAGATGTGGTAGTAGTGGTCGTTGTACTCGTTGTTGGTATTGCCGTTGTATATTTTTTCTGATGATTAGCAATTGCCTTAAGAAAAAGATCTGCTTCCGATGGTGTGATTCGTCGCGCCTTTGGCGAAGATAGCAGCAATGGCGCGGAAGTCGTGCTGACAACAATCGGGGCCGATGTCGCGGTTGATAGAGGTGCCGTAGTGGACGTGAGCTTCTTTAGTTGCTCAAGTCGTAGCAGCTCTTGCTGCCTGCGCAATTCTTGCTGCTCATACAACAATTGCTGTCGTTGTTTTTGCAACAGTTCCAGCTCGCGTTGTTTCTCGAGATATTCTTGCAGCTGCACCGTCTGCTGATCGCTAAACAGTGGTTGCGACAAGTCTTGATGAAGATTTTGGAAGCCATTCTGGTTGTATTGGCCATTATTATATTGTTGCTGCTGGAATTGCGGTGTCTGAATTGAACCGCCGCCGTTCACTAAATTCGAAGCACTAAATTGCTGAGCAATCTTTTGTTGTTGTCGTTGTAAAAGTTGTTGCACCTGCTGTTGTTGTTGTAGTAATTGCTGCAATTGTTGCTGCTTTGTTCGATCGACCTTGTATTTAGCCAAGGAAGCGTACGGCGTGCTGGATTGTACTTGATCATACGGGGGAAAGGACGTTACCCGCGAGTTTTTGGAATCTTGCGTGGGACGCCGATATTGTTGTTGATGTTGCTGCACATCGCTCAGTATCTGAGCTTGCTGGGAAACCGAGAGACGAGGTCGCGGATCATGCACAATGTGACCCTAGAAACAGAAATTTACACAAATATATCGTTAATTCTTAAAAAAAAGTAAATCGTTAATTGTAAGTGTAATTTTTTGAAAATAATTACAATTTATTTTAAGTATATTATTTGTAAATAAGTTTTCGTAAACCAAAAAATCATTAAATATAAAATATAATTAAAGTTTAAAAAACTCTCTTGTTACAGTCGTCTTAATAAAATTGTTCTCTTTATTTACTATGTTTGAATATTTAGTGTGTTTTGGTGAATTCTTTCTAAAGATTTTAATAATGTATATTAAATTAATATAAATAAAACGGATGATATAAATACAACTTGTAAGAGATAAATATATAAGATATAAAATAAATAGATATAATGATAACGATACGTATATACGTTTTTATTTCAAAATTGGAAAATCAAACGATTGATTTATGTTGTAAAAATTTTTGCTTAGGTATAGCATTGTTGCGGTTATTGCTTTTCATTCATCCCGTACAATATCTCATGCAATATAGAATTTTTGTAATTAAATTCTGAGCAATTCGAGCGCGTTAATACATTATTCAACAAGAATATGTAGAAAAAAGTAGAGAAGAATATAAAAAATGTGAGTATAAAAACTTGTTAATCTTGTTCTTCAATTTTGTCAGAAATGACTGCGGTTAATTATTTTTGCATTTTCATTCTACTGAAATATTTTATAGACGTGCTATGTATATATGATAACAAGATAAAATCTTCTAAAAGCGAAAGCAAATACTTGGGATCTACTTAGCGATTCGTGACGATTCAATGCATGCCATAAGCTTGTGAATTATCGCACATGGATTTAAATTCTAAGGCGCTCGCTGAAAACTAATTGTAAGTGAAAATCGACGAGAAAATTACTTTGTGATTTAGTAAGAGTTGAAACATCGTACGTATTTACTCTTATCCTGTGCCCTAACTAGTAGGGCACAATTTAAATCAATAGATTGACATTTATTTTACGATATGTATTTTAATTTTTTAACAAAAAAATAGTCCTTTAAAAATAATTTTTATAATCACTCAAATCTGACTTATGTGTATTTGCGTGCGCGCAGTATAGTTTGTCTTACATACAGAGTAAAAGAACAGGATAATAAAAAGAAAGCTAATTAAGAAGAGATTGCTTTAAATCGTAAAATTAATTTAACAGGTTAACACTTTAATTAATTCTCGAATTTTAGAAGTAAACAATATTTATATATATGTATAAACGATTCTTAAGTCAACAAGTGGCCATAGCTCTTATGTGTGTAATATGTAATAAATGTAGACATTTATTTTAAAGATTTCACTTCTCCGATGCATATATGACAAGCTAATTCCTATTTATTGATCTCATTATCGCTATATTATTACGATACAAGACTATGCAAAGCGCACTCTCAAATTCATTGTTTCTTTCATTGTGTGCACGAGAAAGACGTGAATAATTAAGGTGGCCATAATTAAGAGAAGCATTGTTCGATCTCCCTTTCTCTTGGGTGCCTTCTGCCGTTGTGGACCCGTTGTGAGACAGGTCTCCGCGTCTTCTCGAGAAAGTGCGACCTACTGCAGTTTCCATTTCGCGCCTTTCGCATACATAACAACTTACATATCATGTTCGAATGAATATCGGCGTATATATACTGGTTCTTTATATAACACTCTCACGGTTGATATCCGCATTTTGCATCATTAACCATTTTTTCATGTGCAATCTACAGCTCTGTCGCGTTTATAAAATATTCATAGTATTTTTTATTCAGAAAAAAGATTCATGTTAAATTTTTTATAAGTTTCTATATAAATATCTATATAAATTCCTTAAAAAGTTTTTAGAAATAAAATTTTTACTATTATTTGTAGAAAAGATCTGGGATAGATTGATGATTAAAATAATAATTTAAATACCGTGAAAAGTGAGATAATGTTGAATTGACAAGTGTAAGGTTATTGATACTAGTTTCAATAACATACTAGTTCAATTTTAAATACCATGACGAGATAATTTTGCATGAGGGTACTGTGGGTAATTTTTAAAGTTATTTATACGATTGCATTTCGCAAGTTGTATCTCTCTCGTATCATTGGTTACAGTTTCAATTTTTCATCTGATTAATTTTAATGATGATAACATTATAAATCTTTTATATTTTGTCAATGATGAAAACTAATGACTCACAAAAACATCGATAAAAGTCGTTTATAAAACAAAAATTGTGTATTATTTTAGCACTGTGATACTTGTCTTTTCTGGAATTGAATCTCTCTTTTTCTCTCTCTCCCTCTCTCTCTCTGTCATAGTTGCAAATGAGCCACCTGACAATTTGTGCGATCGCCTCGAGAAATAGTTTGCCTGTCGGAAGATAATTGAGGCCTAGAAAGTGACGACGTCTTCACAGAGAAACTTTAAAGTACTGTAGTAAGAATGACGGGGCATCCTATTCGACGATTTATCGCGCAGATTTGAATTTTGCAGAAATTTAACTCAATATTGTGTCGAGTTCATGTCGATTCGATAAATATCGATAAAACTTTGATGTGACAAGGGCGGAAGTGATAAAAATAAAAATCTCCAGCTACTTTCCTAAATGACATTTATAAAAAAAAACCTGTTTAGAAATACATATAGGAGTATACAAAAAAATATGAAATAAATTTTACTCATGTTGTAAAAATAATTTTAAGAGAATATTTCTATTTCTTTTTCTCTCTATAAGTTAAGTCTTTAAGTGTATAGAGAGCAATGTTTTCTAAACTCCTATACACATATTTCAAGATGCTAAAAGCAAATAAATATAATTGTAATGATATTTTACAACCGACAGTTTATCATCTTATATGAGTCTTAATACAAAATAATGCGATGCAAAATGAAGCATATAGATAATGTCCAATACTTGAACAAACGGATATATTTCGCACGCACGTGCGAATAAATATTAGAGATCATGAATCGTATGTAAATAAATTTAGATAGATACATTATCACATGTCGCTTAATATCATTGCAATTATAACAATTTCTAGAAACAGAGCACTCTGATCAATACGATTTACATGAGAAAAACTCTCACTTTCGTACGCAAATTGATCGCAATTCGAGAATGGTTATTACTCGCAGTCTCGAAAATTCTCTCCCCATGGTAAACACACAGGGCTTTGGCAATTAATAAATTTAATGATTTAAATTTAGATCATGTAGTAAATGAATCCATAAATGTGATTCTTGCGACATTTAACTTGTCAACTTGAATCTTTTTAATTTTCAACATTATAAACACGCATCACAACATATTATAAACTTATTAAATCGCACATTATTATAATTTAAAATAGCAACCATTTTAATTAAACAAAAATTTTTAATGATTTTATTGTGTTTATTTGTAGCCGTTAAAGTTAATCCGTTTCCTAATTAAAAATTCCTGTGTATCAAATATAAAATAATTCGTAAGCTTTTTTGCACATTCATTAAATTTGTTTACTTTCCCAAACATATCGTGAATGATTTTCAGATGAAATTTATGATAACAGAGGAAATGGCATATATAATTCATCCCAAACATATAACGTCATTACATCCCTCTTACTTGCTTGAAGCGATTATATCGGTTTTCTCGGCAATTCAAAGATCAAGGAACAGCTTGAAAGTGTTTATAACACTCGTAGAGAAAAGGTACTAGGAAATCGCAATTGGAATAAACGTTCTCCTTTTTCCCACCTATGGGAAACTCGCAGCCACTGGGTTGCACTTGGCTTTTACGATAGTCGTGCACCGCACGATAATTGCCTCAGTAGATACGGACGGTAACATAATCAGACGGCGAGAGGCCATCCATATTTTTTTTCAAATTGATAATTTGAGAAAGATGTTGCATCTCTCTTTTTATGTGACGTTATGCAAATTTATCTGTTTTCCTCATTCGCTGAAATATAAAAATTGATTGATATAGTTAAATCTTTTTATTATAGAATAAAAAACACATTCAAAGTCCAAATTTCAAGATCCAAACTAGTTTGGTTCTTGAAACTTAAATTTGTTTTAATTTCTAATCTTTTTAAAATTTATATTAAACTTTTATTGCTATATTATAAATTTATATCTTACCATTCATGTAGAGCTATATAAATTGGTCTCGTATATCATACTTTTGACTTTTTCAACTTCCTCAATTTATTGTAATTTATTGTAAGCGGTATGTATATAAAGTTCTTTTTATGATCACTATATTGTAGTTAATTCATCTATAAAATATTTTGCTTAAAAGTTTATAAGAAAAATATTTAAAAATATTTTCTATTTTTTAGAAAGATTTGAAGAGAATAAGATATATGTATTCAAGTCCTGGATTTTACTTCCGATATCATATTTTTCTATAACATTGCTCAACCGTGCCCATACACAAATTGATTGAAAATTATAATATTATAGATAGATAATCATGATAGTTGGCAATCATGTATTACTCTCATTTTATACTCGTGATTGCGTAATTTATTGGCATGCACGATCGAACATGTGCATTCACTAACTGACATAAAGTACCGCATAGTCGCTTATGCAACTTACGTGTATTCCTTCACTTTTCTATAAAAAGAAAGGCCGAAAGAAAGGCAAGTTTGAAATGTTTCTTCATATAAAGAAAATTCTTCTAGCTATTACGTTAAATAGCAGACTATCTTTCGTAATATCTCCTATTAACAAAAGCAATACATTTAATCAGATTATCTCATATTATTTAGATTATTTATATAAATATTCTAATTCTCTTTATAGAAAAATATCCTTTTTCTATTTTCTGCTTGTTTAAAAAAAAAAAAATGTTAATTTGTTGCTCTTATTATATATCATTTTAATTAATAAATTATAAAACCAACAAACAACAAATAATTATTACTACAACTACTATTTACTACAAGAGCTGTCCATAAAGAAACCGAACTTTTAAAAAAAAAAACACCCGAATGCGATGACGTGGAGCTATTTGCCTTGTGGCACTGTGTAGCGGGATTCTTTAGCAAAAAGCAACTTTCTCACACCACGAACATGACGTTATCGTTCTTAGTTTACGTTTTATGGTGGTTTGAATAAGATTGTGTTCGACGTTCGTGGCGATTTTTTAGACGTGGCAATTTTTTTTTCTACATTTTCTTGCATAGTTTAAGAGAGGCAGTGAAAAAGAAGAGTAGGGGACTGAACAACAATCGCCGCGTGTTTTGCCAAAAACTCATTGATAACGCGTTTCTTCTTGTTCCTGTTAACTTTAATAAATGAAAATTTCTCTCAGAAATAATTAGTGGCGTGTCTTCTTGCCAAGGAGGATCTACGAGAGAAACTTCACCTCCGGGGTCAGTCGGAATTCGCACTTTCCGTTTCACTGCCATACTCGCGAAACCGCCTGGTGCATTTTCAACACGATGTTTCACGTGAAAAAAAAAAGAATCGGAAGCGGTTTCCAAGGCAGTTTCGCGCACGAATGAGAAGAAAAAAAAAGTGCACGCGGAAATTGTCCAACCGATCAGAAACATTTATCCGGAAAATTTTGCACGCTACGCGAAATTACGCTTTCGAAGCTTCGCGGACTTTCGACGACTCTTCTTAGCAAATCATTAAATATCATTAAGCATACTTGCGATACATTTCTCTATACGATTAAGAAATTTTGCATAATTAATTCGTTAAAGTATATTATACCGTAGTATATAGGATTTTAATAATAAGATTTTAAATAATATTTCAATTGGAAAAATTCTCTTGATTTAGAGAAATTATTTATTTTATTTTATTTAGAGTATGCATATTTCTAAGTGTAAAAATTATATTTTGTTTATTATATAAATAGCATTTTGCAATAAAAAAGTAACATTAAAATTTCATTTTTATCAGGCTGAAAAAATACTGCTTGTATAAAATACTATTTGTATAAAAACTGTACTATATGCAACATTTAAAATTTACGAGATCAGAAGTAATAAATATGATTCTCGAAATAAATGGATGTCGTTGCGTCATTAAATATTTGCTGCCACCGAAATAGGATTTTTTATTTTAACGTATTTGTGTGACGATACACGTGGGTACGTGGGTCGAATAGTAAACGTGACTGATGAAAAAAAATGAAAGGAAAAGAGTTTAGCCTTTACTTTATATCCACCGAGAAGAAATTGATTAATCAGACAATTACAAGGCGACGCATCACATCGTATCTTGATTTATAGAAACATTATAGTTCGCCTTTTTCTCATTCAAATTCCAAGAAAACTCATCCAGAGATAAAAAAAAAAATAAAATACAATAATTGTTTTCAGTAAAACAATTATTATTATTTTTCCCCATATATAATAAAAAAAATTTCCAATCGAATATCTTCGTACCTCTATTTTTGTAAAAATTTTGTTCAAATTCTCAAGCAGAATCATAAAAGATTAAGAGCGTGTAATAAAAGATACATATTATTTCTAGAAATTAATGTTGTGAGAAACATTAAGGAAGTCAATGCAACGTCACAATTACAACTTGTCTAACTAACATTCCTTCATTGTGCCTCATTGTAAGATTGATCAGTAAACGTAACTTTCTTCCCCATATAAGCATTGTGTCCTTACGTGACGCGTTGCTCGTAACGTTCTTTTCGGTCGCTTGTAATTTATCTTGAATAGCATTTGATCGCCGGTTATTAGCACTTATACCAATTATAGCGATCAAGCGTCGTCGTTGTTAGATCGAGTCTAGAAGAAAGTGAAACAATGCGATAATAACAACCAAGATTTCCCGTTTCCACCCCAACCCAACTTCTAATCTCAAGTCACGAGCGAGATTATTCGATGAAGCTTAAAGATATAAAATGACAAAAAATTAACTACCCAAAAATGTTGGCTTACGAAATTAGTAATAAGATGCTATAAGATGTTGAAGTAGCTAAGCGTTTACATTTTACAAAACAAAAGAACCTGA
Source organism: Formica exsecta (assembly GCF_003651465.1). Lineage (NCBI taxonomy): Eukaryota > Metazoa > Arthropoda > Insecta > Hymenoptera > Formicidae > Formica > Formica exsecta. The sequence goes on along the minus strand of NW_021849649.1, from coordinate 41,571 downwards.
ACGTAAACGCTCGGTAATTTTAATTATTGTAAAATATATATAATAGGTAAGGATGAGAGAACAAAAATAGGCGTATTATACATTACTATAAACGATTGTTTCGTTGCGTTGTAATTTAGTTGTGGAGGATACTAATGTGTTCGTGAATATTTGCGTAAGATTGTGTGTGTGTGGGAAGACGGTTCGCGTGTAGAAGATTCGTCCGGTGTTATATGTTGAAATCATAGTAGAGTGTTCTCGCGGCAGGATTTCGTTAAATAGCGTTTGCGTAAAGTGAAGCAGATCGCTCATTGGCCAACTGATAATTTGTCCGTTTCGTTTTACGATTATAATCTGCAACATTACGCGAAGGTAGGTAAATTGGTTTAGGCGAAAGAACAGGCTGTGCAAATTAGAGACACGTTCTACGATTGCAGCTAATTACCTATAATTATAGATTCGATTATCGATTGTATACTACGTAATTGACGATTGTGTAAAATTGATATATAATAACAGAAGCGTTATTATAGATACGATTAAAATGATTACAAAAGGTACATCTCATCGTTGCAATACTCAAAATAACATTTTCTTAAATTTTTATAATTATCGCGTATTTTACAGAAATCGTTAACTACTTATATTCGAAATGCTTGACAGTATATATAACTATACAATATACTTGCGAGATGAAAGTCAGCCTTTTTCTTCCGCATTCATTTTGTATCGCGATTTTAAAAATGCACAGTCTAAACAATAGTTTAATTGGACAACAACGGTACATATGTAATTAGTTTGATTTAATCGGCGATTATTTTGTGATAAACCAATGCGTCGTATGTAATTAATTTCATTAAAATGAATAATGTATTTTCACTTAAGATAGCTGCTGATACCGATTTCTTTCCGACACACGCTTCGTACTCTATTCTACTCTGCATAGAACATTCACAAGATTTCCAGCTAATAATAGATTGCGTAATTTCCTCTCGCGCCCGAGAAATTAATTACATCTGCTCAACTATTCCCACAAAATAATGAATTTCTGCTCCCGTCTTCGCGCCATATTCGCTCCGTTATTCTCAGAGGAAGGTTTCTGGAGAAAGTGAAAGATCATGTGGCATCCTTCACCTTCACCCATTGTCCTGTATATTTGCCTCGATCTCACTTTGTGTCCTCGAATAAGCAAAAATTGCAGAAAGATTTGATCAATTAACCGACAGATATAATGCAATTTCTTAATACATTAATCAAAAATTCAAAAGAGAGAGAGAGGAATCTAAAGAATATTTTGTATGGACGCGGAAATAATTCCAGAAAAATATTACCAACGAATACACACACACACACACACACACACACACACAATTCTTTTGAATCGTATATATGTGTGTATCTTAAAATAAATTTTAAGCATAAATATTTTATTTGTATTACACAACATTTGGATATATTTTAACAAATGCATATCATTTCACACACACATACACATACATAGTATGAATCATATTTAGAAGAACAGTTCTATACCCTTGTATGTGCGCGCGTATATATTTATTCTCGATATGCTCTGAATGTTCCCTTCAACAAGAAAAAGAAATAAGAAGAGTATCGTAGCAATTAAAGCATCATTTTAACGACTGAAGAAACAATGAGGAAAAATTACATTTGCATGTCTGCTATCAGGCCATATTCGATTTATGATTTAAAGATGATTTCTAACGCATGCCAGAAAATTGTTACAAAGTGATGATCTCTCTCTTCTTGCTTATAATGCGCTTATAATTATACGCGTATCGCGTATGTAAGATTATATATCAATAATTTTATTATTTATCTCAAAAGACAACTCACTATAATGTTGAGCGAATTACGCTATGTATGCAATTATATCACCATGGAAGATTAAACGAGTCAAAAAAAAGAGAAAAGTGGAATTCATAATTCCTCTTGTACAAATCACAGAAAAATTGTAGAATGTATTTGTGCGCTTTAACTTTTAATTATTTTTTAATCAGAAAACATAGTATTATACATAAGAAACTTTTCATTATAGGTATATATTATTTTTAACATATTTTTTAAACGCTCTTAATTAATTGTGAAAATATCATTATCGCGTATATTTTATGATTGTGATGTACACTCTTTTAAATATCATATATATAAGATTATTTTATATATACGAAAAGAGAAAGAGAGAGAGAGAGAGAGAGAGAGAGAGAGAGAGAGAGAGAGAGAGAGATATGACAAATACAATATGCGAAGTCTAACACAAACATTATATGAGAATAATTATGTCGTTACTCAAGTAAAATGCACTATTGTAAATATCGATTGTATTGTATATCTAATCACATAGAGATATTTCTCTCTTTTTTGACAAAGACAAACATTTTCTCGTTGTTCACCTATTAGAAAGTTCTTGTTTATATGCAGTGTGTATACATCGTCCGAGCGTCTCGGAAGAGGAGACAAACCGGAAGCTACTTCAACTGAATATCCGTCATATATACATATTTCCTCTTATACGCGCACGGAATACTCTTTGTACCATACATGGAAACTTGAACGTTTTCTCAGTGGCTTGAGTGAAAGGTACTGCGATCGTTCCACACCGTTTGGATCCACTTCCGATATACCTTCTCAATTAACGACAATTAACTTTCGAGAGAGAATGCTTCCCTTTATCGATTTAATAAAGAGAAATTATTTATATAAAATTGGTTTTTTTTTTTTACCGATATAAAAGTTGCTAAGATTACGATGGAAAAAAACTTTACTTTTTATTTATATTATAAATTTTTGGAACATTAAANNCTTCTTTTATACAAGTTTCTAATCGGTTTGGTAATCGGCAATTCATGCATCTAAAGAGTAATATTTTCTCAAATTATATTATCGATGGAAATCGATTTCAGAGAGAAATTTAGCAAAATGAAAAGAGAAAGATATGCAAAAAATGGAATACATTCAATTAGACATAGAAGATGTAATAGAAACGAGAGAAGAGATATGCGAGAGAAACCAGATAGAGGGTCAAAAGTTACTCTGTTAGTGGGTGAGCATTCGTTTCTACTTTCAATGCGTGCAATCTTTGTTGTTTTTCTATCACACTCTCCGAGTTTGAGTACAGTAATCACTAACAGTTTGATCTAAGACCTAGAGAAGATAAAGGAATAACTAAATTAATATAAATAATTAATATAAACTTTTTTAAAACTTGCTGTAAAAGCACGTGTTAAATGAAAGGAAATATAACAGGGATAAAAGTGTTAAATGAAATGGAATAATATTAGATATAGTGATATAAGAAATTCGATGATAGTTTTGCAATCGTCTCTGCTACTGAGAGAATTACAAATGCAAATAAAATTTCACAAAATTACTATAATACTTATTACGTATTGCAACATTAATTGTAGTTCGTAAAATTTTTATGCTATAATTAATGTAGCAGTATTTGAGTACGAACAGACAAGTATGATTACCACTCGTTCATCCTCATAAGAGAAGACGAATAAAAAACATAATTAATGCACAGCGCGATTCTTTTCTTTTTGTATACGATTACTGTCTCGGCAGTGAAATTTCACTAAGATTGTCGAGAAAGATAATCCGAGAATTTGCGATGCAATAGGCGCGCTAGCAACAATCTGGTTACGTCAGACGCGGCAATTTCATTAAATTTGCATATATTCCAATAATCTATGTGCCCCTGGCAATATACATATTAAAGCGAATCTGTGGGGAAATTTCGAAACGCGAATCCAATCAAACATTAAAGCACCCGTTGCGGAAATGCGCGCGAAAATAATGATTGATGGATTTTTGATATCATCATACATGTGGTCTGATCGAAATAAGTAATATAATTATTATTTAATATTTTCTTCCAACCCCATAGCAAATATATGTATTGATAACAAGTGTTATAACCACGCGCGATTAATATAACTCGTGCAAATAATTCCATCTCTACGAAAGCATTAATTTTTTGTATTACTATTATTTTTTTTACTTTTAGAGTATTTCTTTATATTTTTATTTATATTCATACACTATATTGCTTATAATAATTTAGAGGTTATTGTATTCTCAAACGTCATTTTTATTAACAAGAATAGCAATACTTCTTATGCAAATTTTATGTGTGGACACAAAATTTTACAGCTATAAAATGTAAGAATAATAAAATAATTTTCAACGTGGCTTTTCCTACGTATTTAAATTTTTTAATGTTCGCATTTATACGATTTGGTCACTATAGGTTTGTGATTTTAGAATGAGCATGGAAACCAACTTTATCATCGGGTTATAATACGCGAATTAATGTACTGTGAAGCTGCAAATAACTTCCACCTTGAGAGCGTTATCCTATCGCCTCATAATCAACTAAAGTGCGAAGAATATTGTATTGTATTTTCATATTTACAGACATTTTATCATTTTTATAAAAAACTGCAATTTTTTTGATAAAAATCGATACAAAAATCTGTGATATTGTATATTAATATTAATTCGTTTACTAAAATTATAATACAAAATGAAATTACAATTAAGCGTGCAAAAGATTAGATAAGTATCACCGTCATTTTTATTCAATTACTTCCGTCATGTAAATCTCTTGCCGGTCATTTGAAGAAAGTTTTTTGACACAGGGGGAAAGTTACAGCTATGCGATAGAGTTCAATAAAGAAAATGAAAGTAATTCTCTCGAAAATCATCACTCGAAAATCGTCGCGCTCGATAGTTTCTTTAATTTTTTGACTATAAGTTTAAGTCGGAAATTAGTTAAAACAAATATGTAAAATATTGTAAAGTGTAATTAAAAATTTCATTAAATTATATTTCTGTATAATTAGATGTATTAGATAATGTTATAAATGCGGTTTTTTCCTAATTTTAATTTTCATTTAATAATAAAATAAATAGAATAGATATAATTTTAAAATATTATTTTCTTACCTGTTGAAAATGCGGTAAATCGGGATTTAAAATTGCAGGATCGACTTCAGCAGCTATGAAGATGTCCACTCGCAGTATCAACGCGGTCCATAGAACGCACAAATATCTTCGCTTCATCGCGGAAAATAATTTTCTTTCTGGCTCTCAATCTCGACGTTCACACCACGACGAAGCACCTGTTGTATTCTTCTTCGAATTTCACCAATTCCGGTACATCAGAATTTTCTGTATTAATTTACGGATACTTTCAGTAGTCTATCTCAGTTGTTTACAATCCTTGTAAATGAAAATGAGATTCACCTTTCTTTTAATTATCTCGCTGAGATCAGATGTGCAGATGACGTTCCCCTTATTGTCTTAACGTTTGTTTCAACTTCTTCGATCTTATCAGTATCGTGTTCTCGTCTAATGGCGCAGAAGAAATTCTCGTCTCCTGCGCGTTTTCCAAGATACTAGCATTGAATTCAAGCGCAGCGCGTCTTCCTTCCTTCCTTCCTTCCTTCCTTACTTGCTTCCCGTAGTTGAGAAGAGGCGAGAGATCAGGAAGAGCCTAAGCTGCCAGTTGAGTTTAACGAGTTCGCACGTCGACGAGAACGAGTTCGGAACTGTTGAAGATCAGAAAAGGTCCGAGAGTTTTACTTCTCCGATGTGGGAAGAGTTCTTGTGGTCCGTCAGGTGGGAGACAGCCACCAGATAGAACGGTGAACGTTACGAATAAGGAACCCACTTCTTCTCTCGGTATTTTCCTCCGGCGAAGTATGCTCTATAATATCGATTAAACAAGATAAAAACAGAGATCTTTCTTCACGCGTGTGCAATAACATAAATCGAGAATAAAAGAATCTTTACACTAAACGAAGAAGTACTCAGCTTGTTCATAAGATTATTTTACCAAAAGGCCGAAGTTATATTTCACACAAAAATCACATTTATAATGTATGTGTATAATAAAAGAAAAAATACATAATCATCGTTTATATTCGCACGCGTGTGCAAATTATTATAATAACTTGCAGCCTTTTAATAACTGTTTAATAATTCTTATCGTTTCACACAATAAAAATGTTGTTCTATTTTTGCATTTTAATTAAACTACTCTAAAAATGGTTTATAATTATTAATATTTTAACCGTGCTTTGCGCATGGTTGTTTTGCCATTACATAAGGAATCCACGGATAAAATTATGGATTAAGAAAGTGACACGCTTCAGTTTAATAACTTGCAGTGAACTTTCGGAAGATTAAAAAAAAAATATTTGCAAGAAGCAATCGTTTAACCGTTTAACCAATGATCGAAGCGACAAAAAGACAAAAAGAAACTCCTTTCATATTCCGTTTCTTTATTACTAAATAAAAGATCGAAAGAGTAGCATTATATAGGAAACGTTTATTCGCTTGTACAGTATTACTTAACACTGATCGAGATCGAGCGGAAAACTTAAACGGACATTGGCCCATTATACAATTCCGTCCAAAACAGTGTTCCGGAGAGCAAGCAATTGTGCGACGTGGTGTTTTAAAACTGCTTTTTTTCGTGCACCGCTTCCTGCGCATAATATAACGCGATTTTATTCGCTGTTCAGCAATGTTCTCGCAGAAATGTGCGGCATATTAATCGGCCTTTAAACGTTCGCTTTTATATTATGTAAATTTTAACGAAATTATTACATCAATTAATTTATGAATTGTATATAATGCTTTTATGATTGTATTCGATATGCTTTTATGATTTTATTCATGTGGATATATTTCTGTTATCTATATACTTTATAATTTTTTTTAATTCTTTTCTTTTTTGTGTAAATATATGCCATCGTGTTAAACTAATATACATGTAAGATGAATACCGTGATATCTCTTAATGGATCTTATATTATCACGAATATAGAAAGTTAGTATAAGCCTTACGAAAGCCCTATCATTACAAGTAAAAAAAAAAAAAATAGATCTTGGAATTTTAGTTGAGCACGGAGCGTGTGAAGCAACCGAAGCGTGTATGAGAGCAACGGGAAGAAGCGAGTTCGTGCAACGAAATGATGATTAATAATTTACGCAATATAGCGATGTTATTAGAGAATCAAGATCACATGATACGTACTCGCTCGATCTGCGCCCATCATGAAACGTTACTTTCTGATTAAGCAGCTAAAATCCTCTCGGAATCGCTCCGGGCGACGAAAACGCGCCCGATTACAACAAATCTTCCTTTCTCCACTCTCGATTGTATGACGGCGGGTTTCATTTTGAATCGATTACCCACTTAAAAGAAGGATTCCATGACATGGGAAAGTTCGTCTGCATTTAATAAAAGTATCTTCGAACACCGCCTGATTGACTAATCTTGGTGACAAATTCCGTGAATGCGTGCGCATCAACTTTCTCTCTGAAAACTTTGATAAAGCTCATCACATTTTTTAACAACTTTAAAATGAATTAACATATTCTTGAAAAAAAATTAAGATTTATGAACATTTAAATGAATAAATTTTGATATATAATCGCGCACTATAGAAAGTTTATTGACATAATTTGTAAAAAAACTCTCATTTTTAAATTATAGTTGAATCAATATCTCAGCAAAGAAAAACTTTACTATTTTTACACAATATCCTTAAATAATAATTTTTATCCAATAAATAATTTTATTCTCAAAGTTTTATTTTTGATAGTATAGTAAGTAGTACTACTGTAGCACAAAAATTCAGTCTTAAAATGAAAAATACACGTATATATATTCACATATACTTATTCTTATACAACAGATATATATTAGTCATTCATTTTGCAAAACTGTTTATTGGAAAAAATATCAAATATGCTAATTTAGTATCATTTACATTCTAAATATCGTGTGCTAAGAAGTTGCATGCAGTTTTCCAAGCATATTACGAAATCTGGAAAACATAAAAACATAAATGATTAAACGAGAACAAGAATTTTTGCATGATAGGTAGTTATTTATAATCTCAAGCTTGTTCATTACTCAATATCACACACTGTATTTTATCAAATTAAGATGCCAATCTATGTGTACAACGCTATATATACATATATATATATATATATATATCGTTTTTCCACATATTATGACTAGGTCACATATATTTCTCGTTTCTCGAAATTGTGACTACATTGGTAAACACGATCTCGAGATTTTAACAATTTCAAAATGTTTCGATTTTTAGATACGCGCAAAATGATTTTGTCGATATCATGGTCATATTATTGATGTACCCATTTGACTTGTCTTCTAATCCTATAGAATATTTAAGATATTATGTATGAGATCAAAAAATTCGCTATAAAGAAGAAAGCATACAAAATATTTTTTAAAAATAAATAAATAAAATAATTATGTAAAAAGCAATCACACACACAATTTGTTGATTAATTTTATGTTACGAAATTACGATGTTATAACCGTTTCCAATCATAGAATTCCAATTAAGACATTAAAAGAGCCGCGTTACGTAAGATAACATAACGTTGTCGTAAACTTATCACGAATGAGACATCTGCCATGTCACTACGCGAAAAGTATTGTGTGGATATACGACTATATCATGTTTGGGAAAGAGGCTTTCCTGTCCGTGTGTGAATCCTCGTTAAAAAGCGTTTCACTCGAATGAAAGGGAGCGGAAGCGATCTTAATGAGGCGAGAATTATGCGATTCCTTATACATCAAGAGATCTTTTTAAGTTTTCAGTAGTGTGTAAAAGCTGTAAAAAATATCGCAGAGATAAATAATAATCGACCAATATTAAATAATTTAACAATAGGTAAAATATTTTGCCGATAAGATTAGATGAAAGAACGCGCTAATTTATCTTGATCGTTAATGATCATTAATGAGATAATCTGCGTGATGCAATATGTTAAATAACAATGATTCTACCGTAAAGAAAATGTTCGAACGTTTCTTTTTTACGTCTCAATCTTCGAGTTTGCGACTATCACCTTTGCAGACATTTTTCTGCTCGCCAAGGTAATTGCTCGGATAATTTGCCGCCAACGCGTTCGCCGACATTGTGGCCGCATTGCACCGCAATAATATCGCGTTGTAACAGCGGTGCACTGTACTTTCCAACTATCTAATTAGGTCGCCAAATATGGTGACACACACACACAAAGAAGAAGAATATTGAATAGAGAAGAAAAGATGCAAGAAAGCTAATAATATTCTTTACTGTTTATAGAATAAAGTTTAATTTCCTTTTCATTCTTATTTGGTAATTAATGTCCGTTTCTAAAAATGCGGTTTAAATTTAATCATTAATTGTAACTTGTAGAATGGCCAATATTAAAATATCAAATTTATATTATATCATATACAAGGGCTGTCCATAAAATAACCGAACTTTTAAAAAAGCGCTCGAGTGCGATGATTCTTTTTTCTTACATCACGAGCATGACGCTATTGTTCTTAGTTTACGTTTTATGGTGGTTCGAATGAGGTTGTGTTCGGCGTTCGTGGCGATTTTCTAGACGTGGCGTTTTTTTTTTCTTCTTAATTTCTTGTAAAGTTTGACAGAGGCAGTGAGAAAGCAGAGTAGGTGGTTGAACAACAATCGTCGCGTGTCTTGCCAAAAACTCATCTTTGATAAGGAACAACGCGTGTGCGGGTGCATTGTCGTGATGCAGCATCGATGAATTGCTGGTCCACGCTTCCGGCCACTTCTTTCTCACTAATACCTCTCATCTTAAACTCTGTAAGAAATTCTAGAAAAAAAAAAAAAAAAAAAAAAAAAATTGCCACGTCTAGAAAATCGCTACGAACGCCGAACACAACCTCATTCAAACCACCATAAAACGTTAACTAAGAACGATAGCGTCATGCTCGTGGTATGAAAAAGTTGCTTGAAAAGAATCCCACTACATAGTGCCACAAAGCAAATGGCACCAAATCATCGTATTCGGTCACTTTTTTAAAGTTCGGTTTCTCTATGGACAACCCTTGTATATCGATATTATAAGAGAATATCATTGCAGTTACAGGAAAATTTGATTTGGTTCTTCTTCAAAGAATCTAGATAATAATATTCTTAGAAATAGTATTCTTAAATTGAACGTGAAATTAAATAAGATTACATACATATTCATGTTTAATATATGTATTCAAAGCGTTTACTTGCATGCCGGTTTCTCCATCCTAGCGCCTGCTAACGTGAAAATTATTCGAAGATGACATCGATCGCGAAATCGCCGAAATCGCGATATTGTCATACATAATAGCGATTGTGTAAGCAAAGTTTTATGCAAACATCTGATGCTTTACGGGAAAAAATTCGCGATCATTTTTCATTAATAAAATTCACTTATTTAGACAGTAACAATTGAGAGAAACATATATTTGGGATAATTTGAATCTATCTCAATCTCTCTCTCGACTCTTCCATCTCTCGCGGCACGTTTCACAACTAATTACGATTCAAAATTTTATCGACGAATGGTAATGAGATTCTCAAAGTATTAAAATCGGGGAGCATTATCCCCATTCTAAAATCCTCGACATTGCGAAAAAAATAAAATTTGCGTGATGATTCAAATAAATACCAAAACTGATTAAGATAACGCATTAAATGTAATAATTACTTGGTAAATGTTTAGAATTAACCGCTTTACTTAGATTTTGATGAAAATACATTTAATCAATGCCTTTTTGCATAAAACCAAACCTTTGAAAAGTAAAAATCATCGCCCAATAGTGTAAAAAGAGTTATTAAATGTTAAAGATACCACTTTTGAAGATTAGGAAATGTCATACCATATAACATTTCACCAAACAATCTGCCATCGCCCAGTTGTTGAGCATTTCTTATTAGTTTTACATAAATTATTGAATGTAGTTTCTGGTAAAAAACCAATAATCTCTCTATCTTCTTGTATTCTATATGTAAACGTTGACTCATGTGTCCCTATGAAATATCTAATTAAAAAGAAAAGAAAAAAAAGTTATTTGAGATTTGTACATCTTACAAGTGTTTATAAAAGATGGCTTATGAAAAAATAGTCTTTGTTCTTAGAACTATATTCATAGTGAGTCATTATTACAATTTATATAAATATTCTTACCTAGCATATGAACAAATTATCTGATCAATAATGGCAACTCCACCGTCTTTAAATTTATTTATCACATAATCAGATGGTACAAACTTCAAGACCTTGTATTGAGGCATGTACGATTTAAGTTCTTCAAATTCTGAAAATGTCTGTTATTCAGTTCATATATATATATAGAGAGAGAGAGAGAGAAGTGTAAAAACAATCTTTTTAACAATTGCGGAGAATTTGTAGAATAGTTAAATTTGTAAAATAAATGTACCATGTTGCTCCCCATCTGTCGCAACAAACAACACAGTTAATCCAAGCTTATCCATTTTTTCTTGTAATTGAGAAGCAGCGCTATTTATTGTTGGTATTGACTCCTTATGACCTATAATAAAATCGCGTCTCCTAAAATGAACTGCCAAATATGGACCGCCTCTTGCATTCCGCCGACTCTAAAATTAAAATAATTTTGTCACCACTAATAAAACAATAAATAATAATTAATATAATATACCTCTTCTTTGGTCCAATCTGTAGGTCGATCTACATTATCATTCTCATCTGTGGAATTTAGAAAAGTTTCTCTATAATTTTTCGCAATATTATACAGTTCAGAATTATATCGCATGCTGCGTCTAGCTTTCCAGTATTCTTTAGAACCATATTCATCATGCAGGGCAATCTCCATGTGATCAAACATTATAGATCTGTAAACAGAGAAGAATGCTCATACTGTGTTTTTATATAAAAAAAAAAAAAGGAAATATTTACTTGTATTGTATCGGTTTGAGATTCTGATAAAGATAAGATGCCGTGCCATGAAACTTTAGACATTTTACATTCTGAGTTGTAATATTACGATAACCCCAAAATGGACTAGTGTATACATGTTGCTTTGATTTATAGAACTGTAAAGAATCAAGAATACAGTCTGTCACTTCATTCTTATCTTCAAATTTACCCGTTTTGAACATTTCCTCATCATTTTGCAAAATATACATACAATCGAGTTGTATTTCTTTGCTTCCAGATGAGTACTCTAAAATCATATTGTTATAAAGTCAAGTAAACCATTTATATATATTTTATTCAATCCAAATAATACTAAATTAAAAAGAAAAGATACCAATATATAAATGCATTATAAATTTGGACATAATACAGAATAATTCTAAACATATTAAAAAACAAAAGAAAAGATACACACAAATGTAGAGTTATATCTTCCAAGTTAAAAATCAAATTGAAAAAAATATTCAATTGCTTCTTGTTACATGTATTGCGTGTAGCAAATTCTCCACTAATGTCAACTATGTTTTTTTAATTATCAATAATGCAAAATATTTTCTGCAAATGTGTGCATGTATTTAAAGCATTTTTAATTATATTATTTTGAAAAAGATATCCTAAACAAATTATATACTTCTGTAACATACTTTTTTTTAAATTTTATATATTCCATTTATCCCATGAAATATTAAATATAGAATTAAGAATTAATCTGTACATATTCAAATTACATAAATATATTAGTCCTCAATGAGATCTTTATATTTCTAATAAAAAATATAAAATAAATACCTTCCATAAATTTATACATTTCAATGACTGGTATATATTTTTGCAGGCTTGTTATATCAAAGAAATTACCCCAGAATAGATACTCTTGAAATCCTGTATTCTGATGTCGCCAATGATATAGATTACCTAAATCAAAATTGAAAAAATGTATGATTATGAATATTTATTATGAATTCTGTAAAATATGTTATCTTCCATTCTTATATGTTACCCCATGGTGGTAAAACTAATTGCCACTGATATTCCTTGTCTCTTTCAATTAATCTTTTTAAGAAAACAGCGAGACGAACATACACATCTCTTCTCAGGTTGAAACCTTCTGGAGGATTTACGTCGTAAAGAATATAACTATAAAAGAAACATATTGTAAATCTTTATGTAAAAAATAAATAGAAATTTAGAATGTATAAATGGCAGAATTTCTTAAATTAGAATAAAACGCGTGAAAATAAAACAATTCAAAAATGTTTAATTTTTTATAACTTATTTTTTTTCTGACATAAATTACATATAAAATCTCAATTCTAACCGTTTTTGCGTAAAGTTGTTTCGAACAGAACACTTTTTCGAATTTTCGGCATATTTATCGAATACTTCACAAAATTCAAGTTCGTTACCATTTACGATACACGCAAAAATAAAAATAATAATATGCAGAACTTTAAATATAAGCATTTCTTCGAATTATATGTATGTTAATGTATATATAAGTTTGTTCTTTTTATTTAGGTTTATAAGAATTTTTGATCAAGTTTAGGGCCAATTTCACCAAGTCCGGTTAGATGAACCGACGGTTAAAATTAGCAGGGTGGCCAAACAGAGCCGTATTAGCATCTTAAGGGCCAATTTCACCAAGGATGCGTTCCGTTTCACGCATTGAGCGCATAGATCGCCTGGAAATCTATAGTTCACGTAACATATATTATAGATTTCCAGGCGATCTATGCGCTCAATGCGTGAAACGGAACGCATCCTTGGTGAAATTGGCCCTTAAGATGCTAATACGGCTCTGTGATTGGTTTAGAACATCTTAAGATTGTGCTTAATTGTACTATATGGGAGGCCTATTTTGTCTCTTTTCCTAGCATCTCATTGGTGATTTCCATTTTCTATATGGAGGGGGACAAAATCACCAATGAGATGCTAGGAAAAGAGACAAAAGTCGCTTTCCATTTACATCAAACTCAGATAATTCTCACTTGCGTTCTCTCTCGCTCGCACGTAGCATACATGCGAGTGAGAGAGAACGCAAGTGAGAATTATCTGAGTTTGATGTAAATGGAAAGCAACAAAACATAGGCCTCCCATATAGTACCTCTCCTTTTACAGCGGGCGCGCGTTTGTCTATCTCACAATGCTCAATCCAGTCTATATATCTATGATCTGAACCAATGAGCATGCTATGTAAATCAATATGCAATAGGCGATTTTATTTCGAGTCTGATACGGGCTTTGCGCTATGCATATGCAGCTATGCCAATTTGTGTGTGATAGGCTTTAACCTTCGTGGCACCGTGGACCGTGAGACATGCATGGAGCTACACATACATTGACATACAACATGCTCATAAAATATATAGAAAATGGAATTGCCCGGCTTTTTATACTGTGGAAAGTTTGATTTTGCATGGGTTAATTGATGATCTAATATAACATACTTTGTATTATTTATCTGCTGTTATCACGCCGATTTTATTAGATATTTGTCATTTGTCAAGAGATTCTTTTGTTAAACAGATTTTATTTGTCAAATTGACAATCGGCAACAAGCAAAGTTTTTAACAGATAATGCATCGCGTAAAATCATGAAGTACTACGAGGTAATTGATTTTTCGTATGTTTAATGTAATTTTGGAAAACAAAGTGATTCATATAATTAAACCGAGATAGATACATAATTGATAAAGCATACAAAAAAATATCTATATATCTAATGTGCCCTCCTGTTAAACAGAATCCCGATTGCGTGCCTTTGGAGAAACTGCAATTAAATATTAAAAATGATGGAGTAATTATTGTAATAAGTGCATTGGTATGTGTTAATTTTTACACTATAAAAATGTAAAAATTATTAAAAATTTATTGTGTTATAAATGCTGTGTGATTGCATGCACACATCCACACACATACAGCAAATATTTAATATTTAAATATTTTATATTATTAAACATTAACCTTTTTAGAATATAAAATGGGCAGACGAACGTTATTTTTTACATTACAAAGTGCCAGAAATATACAATGATGATGGATCAGAAATTATGGGTGCTAGGGAACATTGGATAGAAGTTATAAGTTATATCATCGAAGATTTAAATTGGTTACTTGATCTTCCATTTTATAGGTATGATATACAATACTTGTATAGTTTTTATAATGTCAATGATACATATACAACTGCTATGTAGTGTCTTTCTCTTATTTAGATTTTGGTCCAACATTGTATACAATACTTCAATCATGGATACATTAGTATCTTTTTTACAAGAGGCACCACCTTTTTATGCATTAGAAAATTTTCCTAGCGAATCAGGAATGATTGAAGCGTTAGAAGAGCTTCGTTACAATGTACTTATGGTTTTTGCACGTCTTGCTACCAACAAAGAAAGTTCGACAGAATACATGAACCGTCCGTTTCTTGGAAATTTATTATATGACAATTATATATTTACAATACCAATTATATTTGATTTATGTCAGCTGTATGGTAGAGAAAATGCTAAAGTCATAGAAAAAATAATATCTAGCATATTTACTTTGCAACCAATGTACAATGATGATCTTAAAAAGTCTGTGACCTGTCTCATAAAGGTGATGTATGATGCTTAATAGTACAATCAACTTTTTGTGTCATACATTTTAATTATTGGTGGTAATTACATTAGATTTGTTATCCCACTTTCATAAATATAAGTAAATATAATTCTTTAGAGAAATTTTTTTTTAAGAATATGACACACCATTAATTACTGTTTGACAAAAAGTTGTGAATAAGGGTTTGTTAATTTTAAAATTATAGATTTATTTTTATATTTAGTCAATACTCTTATTAATGTAGGCTTTCGAAAATGTCGAACGGAGATTCGAAGATCATCTAGGTCACACAACTGAAGCAGTGGCGCTTTCAGAGAGAGAAAATGATTCCATCGAGATGACATTGTATAATTTAGAGGATTTGATATTGTACATTCTAGATGTATCATCGACTCTTACTGTATTATTAAAAAGTTATTTTCCAGTAGTTACCATATTTCATAGAGATGACTTCATAAACAAGTAAATAAGTTTTATTTTACTATTCATATTTAATCAATAAAATGTAGATTTCATAATTCTTTTAGAAACACATTCATATGTTTACTTTATTTTATTAAAAATCAATTTTTTTAATAATTAAGAATTTTTACTAAGTTTATGCTCTATTACATTGATACAGATATATATTTTGTTCAAATGTTATATATATTATCATTATATCGTATTCCTGTTTGCTAGACTAATTGTATTTTATGGGAATACAATACCTGAGATGTATAAAAAATTAGACAAATTAGCATATAATGATGAAAATATGCCAAAGTATATCGAATTGAAACATCGTCTTGATGTAACTAGAGTGGAAATATTAAATCTTTATCGAATTATTGTCTATGAACCTATATTAAATATTCAAGAAAAAATGTAAGTGTGAGAAAATGTAGTTTTCTTAATATATGAATATTCTACTTAAAGAGATATAATTAAATTACTAATGTTACTTCTATCTCTTTTTTCAGGAACGCAATAAAGGAAAGTGAGATAAGAAATTGTATAGATGAATATTTGAATTTACTGATGAATGCTATGTCCGAAAAGGAATTCATTACTGATTACCATGAGTTTTATCCAATTAATGTCGATCTTGAAACTGTTTCCACACTGTGCCCTGAAATGTATCCTTTTTTAAGAAATTACAATATTACAGAATTATATTAGAAAGATATATATATATTGTTATCCTAGTATTCTTTACATCACATAGTATTCTTTCATAATAGTGATGCAATAAAATATGATTTTATCATACAATCATTGTACGCATCGATTGGAGATACTAAAACACTAGTTAATGCATCCCACAATAATATAAATGTAAGTCTTGTGAACATATAGATAATATTTATTGTGTAAACATCCTGCTGTTATGTGTGTAGATGGCTGTTGCTGAATCTAGCAATGTTCAAAGCAATCAACAAAAAGAACATTGCAATAATATGAATTGTATAAACAATAAGATAGAATCTTCAAGGGATCCTGACGAATTGATGTCTCTTATCTCAAAAGTAAGAGAAATCTTGTGTGATTGTGGTGAAGGTTTCATACAGGTAAAAATTTGAAATATGAAATTTCTATATTAAATTAATTTAAAAAGCACAAAAGACCCCAACTTTTAATGTGTACACTTACAAAATAAAGAAAACATCATGTGTATTTATATAAATTTATGTGTGGTCTCCTATAAAACTTACAGCTATGTTTAAAGCACTACAATTATGAAGTTACATCTGTAGTAAATGCAGTTCTGGAAAATAATTTATCACATGATTTGAAAAAATTAGATAGGGCATTACCATATATACCACCAGATCCAATGGTAACTAATAAAATAATTTTTATTAACAAATTGTCAAATAGCAAAAATTAATTTACATTGTGTACCCTTAGGAAGCATCAGCTGCTGTAGATTCGGCGATTGGTATTCAAAGGTTAAATGTTTTTGATAATGATGAATTTGATGTTATGACACAGGACGTTATAGATACATCGAGGATTTATTTGGGAAAAAAGTAAGCTATTGAATATTTATAAAAAAAACTTGTAATAAAAGTTTTACTATCATACAATTCTATTAAAATATTACAGTAAAATCCTTCTATTCTGGAACAATTGTTTTACTATGTAAACTGAAATAATCGCATGAGCATGATCATCAGAATGAGTAAAAGAAAGCAAGTAACAAACAAATGTTTTCATTTTGCTTATATATCATTAAAATAAGATGAGTAGTGAGAAGAGATTCCAGAATAGACAGGTAACTTGATTTCGATAATTAGAAAATAGAGAAGTTTATTGTATATCTTTTTTCTACCAGGAAAGATAAGTACAAAGATGCAAATGAAATGTTGAATGATAAATCTGAAATCAAGAAATCTCGGGAAATTTATGAGAAGTATAGCATTGTCGACAATTACGATGATGAATATGACGATACATATGACAGTCATAACATTCGTGGTAATGCATTGGATGATTCTACAGAAATAGACGCCAAACCATTTACTATTCCAAGAGTTAGTTTAGATACTGTATTTTTATCTTTAATTTGTAATTTTATCAATATGTAAATTTTATCTTTTATGCAAGAAATTTTTTTTGTATTTAGATACTTTGTGCACGCGATAAAAATAATGTTAGTTCTGAGGATGAAACCGAAGTTGAAGATGAGAAGCCAGTACAGAATGACCATTTCGTACAGAATCCAGCGGAATTACGTGCTAAAGTCGAACAGCAGAGACAATCGACAAGAGAAGGCAAAAATGCGCGTGATGTAGTTGGTATGTTGCAAATTTACTTATATAATTTTTTTAAAACCATTTATATATAATCTCGTAAAGCCATTAAAACATTATAATAAATATAAAATTTAAAAAACACTCCTTTATTCTTATTCCATGAATATAAAAAGATTGTGCTGCTTTAAATATAAAAATTTGTCATTTTTGTACATCTTAGGTGAAATATTGATTTAGCACTTTGAAATGGTATTTCATAAAAGTAGTGATAATTTAATAAAGAACTGTATCTCTAACTAAGCGCTTACATGAGCAACTGCTTTGCTTGTGGCTCTTTTTTATTTAATCTGCTCGTTCATGACTTTATAAATTAAATAACTTTTGGTGACATCTTTTAGATGCATAAAAATTTGCATTTTTGACCGTACATCTATTTTATATCTTAAATTTTTTATTTAAGGTAAAGCCAAAGGTCAAGGGCAAAACAAAGATGTCCTGACTAATAGACATAAGAAAAATGTATACAAAAGTACGCAAGGCAATCACAATCGCCGCATGGGTTCTCAAGTAAAAAGAAGACAAGGAATGATTCCATCTTAGAGAACAGCACATTTTCAAGCGGCAAACGTGAAAAGTCTAGAATGTACATACTGCCAAGCACACGATGAATATATTTATATAGTTATTTAACACCATTCCACAAAATAAAAAAACATTCTTTTAACAATGCTTATCATCATCTCATTTATCTTTTTGGTATTGTTATTCTTAACAAAGAATTTTAACAAAGAAATATATATTTTTATTTGAAAATAATCTTGTCTTAAATATATATGTTTAAAGTTATATAGTTTTAGAAATATTTCTGGAAAAGTGTTACATTTATTTAATGGTCCTTCACTATAGCTAATGCTCTCAACCTATTCAGTTCGGTGCTTACAACTTGTTGATATTCTTCTTCAGTTACTGTCGAGTTCAATGCAAATTCGAAAGAATACCGAACGGGCATCAACTGGGTATACAATTGCGTTGTATGTCCGTAATAATTTAATTGTATCATAATCACAGCGTGAATGCTCGGATTGATGTATTCTAATCTTTTTTCGAGAAACGCCGGTAACTCTGTGAGTAATTGAGCGTGTACAGTCTTCAATTCTTTAGAGGCCGCTTCCTCGGCTCTGCGTTCTCTCTCCAATTTCGCGATATGACTCGCAGTTCTATCTTTCTTCTCTTGCAGCTTCTTTACACGATTGTATAAATATTTCCATGTAGCCACTAGATCTTCGCGCTTTGTTAACGCCGCAGCAATAGTGACAAATTCATTTCTAAATTTTTTCAGAGGTTCTATAAAGGTCTTATGGCACAAATTAGTCATTTCTTGAACATTTTTTCCTACCTGATAATTTAAAAATATAATATGAATTATGTTCTCTCCAACAAGAATATTAATGACACGTGCATTAACTTACTTGTGTAGCAACAGAAAAGTACTCCTCCACTATTCTTCTGTACTCATCATTACTCTGAGTTAACCCACAACTGATGAGATTCATACTTAATCGTTGATCCGCTCTATCCAAATTTACCAAAGCTCCTATATATTTCTTCATTTCCTTAGTTAATTTTCTTATTGTGTTTTCAATACTTGAAAAAAAGCACAAATATGTTGTACTACTCTTAAATATTTTTGGAAAAGAACTCATGATAAATACAATATATAAATATAATCTTTTATAAAAAGAAAAATATAATTGCATTGTATGAAAGTGCACGTATTTGCAAATTGTCATAGAAAGAAAGTCATGATGTGCAAATATATAATTGTTATATACACATATGAATCATAATCATTTTTATTAAAAATACGTACTAGATGAGTCTTTGAACAACGAGATCTAATTCTTGATCTTCCACATGGGATAAAAGCGGTGACGCAAAACTTGGTCTCTGGGTTAGATAGTTTTTCTTTAAAGGATTCCTGTTTGGTGTACGCAAATACATAATATATATATTTTGTATAAGCTTGCAATCTCATATATATACATAAAACGTTTCAATTATTTTGCAAATTTATTAATTTACTTACCACGTCATATTCAACGCCAATTAACAAATATTATCATAATAATTGTTATCACATATAATAATAATTGTAAAGCTAAATAAAATAAATTTATAGAAAACGTTACTGTTATTGTTATCTCTAATCCTCATTTGTATATTTTAATTATCATAAGTGATTCGCAGCGACATTTAAGTAATATATTTGTATGTATGTGGTTTTTTCTGTTCTATCTGCGTTTGCGCAATGACGTTCGTGGAACATCAGCTGATCACAGCTGATTAGATATTAGATGATCAGATTATCAGATCAGTGGTAACAGTGGCATAATCGGAATTAGAATTCCAGATCTCAGTTAATATACAGTTCAATGAAAGATTGCGAAATCTCGTAGAAAGTATAAAATATTTAACGGCGAAGATGTTTCCGGCTTACGCACATTTGTCAGCTTACGACAGACACAAAAAACTCATAAATGATTATTTGACATTTTATGGAAAATCTGTGTCGTTATCGAAGCGGGATACGTAAGTTAAATCTTTCATATTATAATCTGGAAGCTTGATTTTATTGGAGAAATATATTTTTGTCACTTACACATTAAATTTTCATTCCATTTAATTCCATTTTTTTTTTTTAAATATTTTTTACACAGATTTAATTGTTTTTTCTTTTTTTCTCTTCGGAGCTTGAACATGCTAATTTTTCTAAAAATGTCTAGCCAATCTTTGGCCATTTTATTCTGATCATACTAATATAAAAATTAACAAATCCGTGTTTATATAGTATCTAATTACATTCCACTATGTTATGCGATTAATATTAGATAATGTTTATATTATACATGCTTGAAAATTTATTCAAACATTGGATGTTATTTCTCTTTGTATGACATCCTTTCATTGGTATGATTAATAAAGTATGCTGGTCACATTAACACAATTTGGTCAAACATCTAAGAACTCTTCGTAATACTTATTTGGTCTGCTTCCAATGGCTTGCATTTAAATAATTATTCTTATTAATTATCATCCTTCCTATATCCCTTAAATTCTTTAATGTTTTTCTTTACAACATCTCTCGACTCTCATGATTTCATTAAGACTCTTGGTTAGGTTGGTACATTATTGCCCAAATACCATCTGCTGTACATTACTCTGGACAATAAAGAGATTATTATTATATATCTTTTTCGACGTATAAAATGTAGCATAGTGCATCTAAACATGCAGGAAACGGACTTGTTATTTCTTAACAGCACAGCTTTGATAAATATCTATATTTCCTTGTGACAGATTTATTATTAAGTATAAGTTATAACTGCATAAACTTTGTAACAAGCAGATCTTGAAGTTTCGACCTGTTTTGAGGTCCCGGGACAAAACTGACTATGATGTCATCAAAGAGAATCACAAGTTTCTCTGGGATCAAGAAAAGGATATTCCAGAAACATGGGGCGCAAAATTAGCTAAAAAATACTATGACAAATTATTCAAGGAATACTGCATATGTAATCTCACATATTATAAATATAATAAGGTATGAGACACACATCACGATTTTGTATTTTACTCTTGTGTATAAGAGTATGCATTTTGATTAATTACAAAAGTTATTTCCATTATTATATAACAGTACAATTTATGCAACATTTAGGTTGCTCTGAGATGGAGAACTGAGAAGGAAGTAATAGCTGGGAAAGGACAATTTGAATGTGGTAGTAAAATGTGCAATGAGAAGGAAAATCTGCGTTCTTGGGAGCTTAATTTTGGCTATATAGAACATGGCGAAAAAAAGAACGCTTTAGTAAAATTAAGTATGTTATTAATTTAAAAACAGTTGTACGTTATAAAGGACTTACATAAAATAATGACTTATTTTTATGTTAAGGGCTTTGTCCAGAATGTTCGATAAAACTTAATTATCGATCGCAAAAGCGTGAGGTGAAAAGGAAAAAATCTTTGAAACGTTTGGGCACAAATCCAGAAAGTAATAATGATACGTCTATTACATCCGATAATCGAGAATTGGATAATAAAGCAGAGACAAATCCTAGTCCAGCTGTGACACAAACTAATATCGAAAGCACTGATATAGACGAGTCAAATATTTGGAAAGAAAAGCCAGCACAAGACATGGAAAAAACGAGAGAAAAAGAGTTTGAAGAGTATTTGGCAGATTTGCTTATGTGAATATAATCGATTTAATTATAATGCGATATCTTATTATTGTAAATGAATATTGAATAAAATAATCTTGTTATGTTTACGACTTTTTGCTTGCATGTATAGATGTCAGTAATAATCATTAATTAAAGACACAGAAAGAGAGAGAGAGAGAGAGAGAGAGAGGGACACCACACATGCATACATTTGATTATTTCATTTTTTTCCATTATTATACGTCCTATAACAGTTTACATCGTATACAAAGAGAAATAGAATATTGTCTTATTCTCTTTCAACATAAGGCCTATCTAATGTTTTCTACTACAAGTCGAATAATTAGTCAGTATTTATTATGAAGAATTAATTATAGCTAATACTTGTTAAGTATATGATTAATCATTTAACAATTAATTAATTTAAAGAATATGATCGTATATTTTCGTTCTGTACACACTAGTCTAAATTGCACAGTTTATTTGGGGTTTGCTGCATCTCGCGTTTATTTTATCTTTTTCACGTGTGTAGTTTCAAGATAAGCTTCTATTACATATAAAAAGAGCGGGCTAGTATACTCAATTTTAGAATAAGTTTAATATCATCAATGTTTCTTACTATATCAACACTTGTTTTAATATAATACTTCTTAGCCTTAATAATAAAATGTAAAGTTATTATACAGCATATACAATGCTAACAAAGTCTAATATTTATAGTGTAGTTCAATATCTGAATGTTTCATAATATGAGCATTGTGCGCTAATTGTCAACATGACTGTATTCCACAGCTCTACAAAGGTATTATATGTATTAAGAAATTTTTTTTTTCACATAATCTACATATATGAAATGAAATCTCATTTTTGCATTAACTTGTTCTTTGAAAAATATAAATTTTCGTATATACATATTTTTAAAACTAAATGTTAACACAGAGTGTGAATCATCATATATTGTACTATATAATTCTTTGAAACATAAGATATATCTTACTTAATAAGCTATATATTATGTTTTATTCGCAATTTATTTTTTAGTTGATTTCAGTTACGTGAGATGATAAAAGTAGCATCTGATTAAAAAATAAAATATTCCTTCAGTTGCAATTTGCGTCTCTTGTACACCTTTTCATATGATTAGCTTGTTTCTGTGAATCGCTATCTTCATCACTGCAATCCTCATCGTGCGTATGTGTGACATTACGCGGCGTTTCTGGTCTTGCATGTGGAATTTGACTATTAAAATGATCCACATACAAATTTTTCTGAATAAAAACACATTTAAAAAATTACATTTCGAGAATACATTATTAAGACACAATTAATCTGCACTGATCAATTAATGCATCAGTTATTTGTCATATGATAATGAGATATAAGTGAAATGAGATATAATGAGGTATAAGCACTAAATACTTACAGAAGAAGGTCGATTATGTTCTTCTTCCTCATCTGCCAATTTAAACGTTCTAGAACGGCTAATCATTGGCGTTTCCATGACAAATCTCTGTTCGTGTGCGACTGTACTTTCATGTGGCATCTAAAAGTATAATACATAAAATTTTTATAATTGTTTCTTATGTAGGATATAATTTGAGTAAAAATCGTATATCTAAGTTTACAACTTACCAGCATAGCAGGTGCTCTGAACATATACGAAAAGGGATAGTAAATCAGATTCAAGAAAGTCGCCGCGTATAGATCGGCGTACCTTACGACTTGACTGCTGAAAAACGTTTGTCTACTTCCACTGCGAAACAAGGAACCCATCATGCCATAAGCCAAGTCCATTTTGTGTGTGACATCTCTTATAGACGCGCGTAGTTTAGAGATATCTGGCTTTTCCTTTGTACTACTGTCTAAATTTCTGAACAAAGCATGATACACGACATTAATAAAAACATACAAGTATACGTTCTTATTCTGATAATATTTATGACCGATCGTGCTACTCACTTGTACATTTCTCCGAGCATAACGTCTAGACTTTGTAATTCAGCGAACAATTGACACTTATCAGTCCAAACATGCAATTCTTGAACCAATTCAGGGACTATTAAAAATGTCCTCCAGCCTCTTATTTTTTTACTTTTTAAAATATCGCCAAATATATGATCACCGACATATAACACATCCTTTCCTTTTGCACCAATAAATTCTGTAAACACGTCGCACGAACCTCCTGAATACACTTCCCCTGTTTTAAATAAAACCAACTTGATTACATAATAAAATTTTATTTATAGCCACAAATAAAAAAAAAGTTTCCTAAATTACGTTTATTGAATTGCTTGACACATTACCTGTGTGAAGTGGTCCTTTATGTGTACCAAGTTTTAAAGCGCCCGTGCTCGTGTTCACTTGTCGCAAAATTGTCCCTTCTCCGAAGAACAATGGCTTTCTGGCATCCACCACAATTGTATCAAAATATGTTTTCCAATTTCTATGCGGTTCATCAGGCTAGAATGAGAGAACATGTCAAAAATGCGTTTTTATTTTATACTTTACGAATAATAAAGAGTGTTTTGTCATTAGAAAAAGAGAGTGAAAAAATTTTGAAATTTGTATTGAAAAGATTAATTTTCAAATAAAAAGAGACCACATGAATCTATATAGAGATTTTATTTCAAAAACAGCTGTATATATATAAAAATAATTATAAAGACACAAAGTTTTGTTAGTTGATGTAAATTTACATTTAACTCTAGAATGACATTATTAATAACGGGATAATAAAGTATTAATGGATATATATATATATTAGACTAATACAAGGATTTGTTAAAAATTGGCTCGATTATCTGTACCTGCAGTATCGCGCGTTTCCATCACAAAATAAACTTTAATGTCACTCTAGGGTGAATGATCCTTTAAATTATTAACTTTTAACCATGCATACTTCATTAATTCGTATGAAACTAATTTAAAAAATGTAATAGAACATAAATAAGAGAAGGAAAAAACATACCCTTGCACCGTGTGGAAAATCGAACAAATAAGTCATAATTTTGTCCGTGAAAATATAATCACTGTTAGTTAATAAAAATACTTTTGCTCCGCTCTCTCGGATTCTCGTAAGGAACATGGGCAATCTTTCGTCCTTCTTTACGTATTCGTCCAAATTCTCAATTGTCTTTGTTTTCAGATTACCGTGAAGGTGTATCCAATCTACCGCGCTTCTGACATCCTGAAATATACTTTTGAAGCTCATAGTGAGCTCACCTTCTTTCACTCCAGTTTTTTCTCGGCTAAATTGCGGCGAGTTTGTGAAAAAATCTATCAGACAGGCTAGCAAATAGGTTTCCGGTAGATTGAACAAGGTATTGAGCACATAAACTCTGGACTCATCTAATTGTAGGAATTTGTTTGGATAAAGTTCATAGACCTGAGAGCTGAAACAAAACAAATCAAATAGAAAGTGAGGAATAAAAAAACACAAATTGTGCAAAAAAAGAGTAAAATATAATATTTTTATTTCTTACTGTTTTAAGAACTCGAAACCATGAACACAAACTAAGATATTGCCATAAGCATCCACTTTCAAAAGATTTCCGTACAAGGTATCAAACCATAATCCACGAACGGGAAAACTGGGATCGTATTCGAAGGCCTTGATTTCATGCGGATACCCCAAGGACACTAGACGATCCTTGAGCAGATTAAAACCCAATTGCTCGTACTGCGGTGACTTGTACTCTAAAATGTTTAGCACAATATAGCTTCTTGTTTACTTTTTAGCTTTCTTATTTTTTAAAAAAGATACATTTATCGTGAAATAACCACCTGCCAATGTGTAATCCATATCAAAGCCATAAAACTTGATATTCTCCAAATGAAGACTCCGATTGACGAAGATCCTGTAAGAATAAAATTTGTCGATTAAGAAACATCATAAATTAATTATATTGCACGCTGATTCCAAAAGTGCGTGATTAATTTAATATAATGAAGAGAATTTGGCGGGACCTATTGTGTGTGTGGCGACGATTTGTTGTGACAGAGCGAATTCTCTCAAAATCTTCCTGCTGATATAGAAACAGAAACCTTGTGGTAATATCGAAATCGGTTTTTACTACTTTTCTCTGCTATGAAAAGCACTCATTTTCTTATGATATTAACATTTAAGACACGGAAGATTACATATATTAAATTTAACAAATTGTGTAAGTATACTAACGAATTATTGGTCATTGATAACACAAATAATTGTTGATTTTTTCTTCCTTTTTTAATCTTTATAATAAATTTGTATTAACTACTACGCGCGCGCGCGCGCGCGTGTGTGTGGTGTGTGTGTGTGTGTGTGTGTGTGTGTGTGCCAAAGAAGGTCATATAATCCAAGGTTAAATATCTCTCTCTCTTTCTTTCTACACACACATACGCACATACTCGATATAATTCAATTCAATTCAATTTTCTCATAACATAGCAAGTAATGAAATAATGAGTCTTCAAATCACGATCGCAAAGGATTTATTTTAAACTTATTATTAATTTTAATTTAATCTTGACCTTTGAATTTTATATCTGATATTTCATTGTCCGTAATTAGAAGAAAAATTTAAGTCCAGTAAATTTGGTGTAGCATATATTAAACTAAACATTCCTTAATAAAATCAGGCATTTATCTTCCGCAAAAAATCCTGCTAAGAAAATTCACGCACATACAAAACTGCAGTAATTGTCCTCAATGTATAATGCTGCTATGAATTAATTATCTTGAAACGTGTAAGAGAGAGGGAGGGGAAGGGAGGGAGATAGGGGGAGGGAGGGAGGGACAGAGAGAGAGAGAGAGAGAGAGAGAGATGACAAAAAAAATGTGCTGCTTATTTATGTTCGAGGCATTTCGAAATGATGCATTTTAATATCGATACATGTTCTTAATCCAACTTTCAAATATATCAAAATCTTTAAGCACTAAACATGAATTTTACGACGATTTTTTTATAACATTAATTGCGATCACAAACATATGTATAAGGTCCAACACGGACAATTTTTTTCTCTATGCCATAACTCTGATCATAAATAATTGTTTACAATTCCCTGAATTTCTTTTTTTTTATCTTTAATCTTTATGGTGAAATAAAAAAAACTTGAAATTTTCAATAATGGAAAATTATATGTCGTCATAAACATAAGTCAGGCACGCATAGTAAAAATAATTATCAATTCACAAAAATATGGTTTAAAGAGACATTGAAGCAAAGTAAAAGAGAGAAAAATCGCCGAAGCAATTTGTATTAGCCAATTTTTTTCCTCGATTTCGTAATAATCGAATATTTTCTTCGTTAATTATTTTTTCCCAAATTTCTATAAATTTTCAATAAATAAAGTGAAGAAACGGACAACTTACTCATTCTGCACGCAATGTCGCGGATTCACAAAATTCGCAGTTGACGAGGCATCATCGTTCGTATTCTTCAGCCACATTTTTCGCGGAATATCAACTAATCATCGGTACCCTACGATCGATTTGCGTTCTTGTTATCCAGCCACAACACAGAGATGCATTATACAATAAAATCACTAAAGAAATCAATTGTATAATGTGAAATAAAACATGTCCAGCAGAAACTTGAAATTTTCAGTTTTTTAACAACACGCGATATACGCGATAAATGTAATATAACGATACGGAAAGTTGATAAAACCACCAAAGAGGAAACAAAACATCGTAACACTAGCTGATAAAATTATTTACATTATTGCTATGCACGCGGGCGCGTAAAAGAAAGGTATATTTCAAAGAAGGATGCATGTGTGTGCGGAAAATTTTTCCGCGACAAACTTTCTCGTGTCAGCGCATTACCTAGATCATTCTCTGAATCTGAATACGATCACCTATTACTGTCTAATAACACACTCACTAAATTGACTTGAAAACTTTCAATCCGGATTATCACGATATTAATGACAATACGGTAAAAGTAGCACGTCGGAAGGAATGACAGCGTGCGTGCTGTGCGTGAAAGGTGCTGCTTTGTTGAAAAAACGACGCTGATGCTGCCCGCTCAATGACCGTACGTCAACTGGTCTGTGGCGGGTCGCCGTTGCCGGAGTCGATTAATACGCAACGATGGGAGCTAATTCATCGTCTTCCGGACACAAATCTCCTCCGAATTCAACGTGCGATCGTGTGCACGAATGTTGTGCAAGCTTTACCAAGGGATTACCTACATTAGAACAAAATGTCTGCGTGTGTGTATATTTGACTGTATACGTATACAGGATGCGCTTCACCTCGTAATTACGACGAATCGCGTGCTATTATGTGTACGTAGTGATAATTGTCTTGGTGCATCAATGCCACGTTAAGTGATATAGAGTCTCTTTATCCGCGTTTTCCCTTTTTTTTTTTCCTCCGATACCTGAGAATATATATATATAATGAGAGATGGGCTTTTATCAATAGGCGATATTTGACGAATCTTGCAGAGAGCGATAACATGCGAAAACAGTGCACGCAAATCTGTCCAAGTGAATCATATCACCTTGTGCTTGGTACATGTATGAGAAGTTGGGCAGTCTAATATTAGATTTGCCCGAAATCGTCAATTTCGATTTTACATGCAACCTATATGTCGAACAAACTTAAAGTCGGACGATCAACTCGTTCAACAACCGAACGAAACGAGTACGCGATGAAAAATTATATCTACATATGTATAATTTTATATTATAATAATAATAATAAAAGTAATATATTATAAAATATCATAGCGTGTAGAAATGTGTATCATCGTGCAACATAACAAATATTTCTCTCAGACTTCAAAATATAGAAAAAGATATAAAAATACACAATTTATATACATAATACCGAAGAATGAACATGAAGAATTTTTTTTCGTAAAGTTATTTTCTTATAAGGTCATTAAAGTTTCTTTAGCAGAGCTATATTTTAATTTCTTGTACATTGCAACTAATATCGAGATAAAATCAATCGTGTATCATATCTACGTATATATATCTATTTATGTAGTGATATCGAGGTATTCCGCTAATCAATTTCACATACGTAATCTCACTGAAGCACTCGTTTAATTGTTCCTAGCATGACTTTTTTTATCGCGGGTTCCGATAATATAGATTTTTAGTTAAATCGGTCAGACTTTCTGCACAAGAAGATGCGTTCATATTGAAACGAAAATCACTGCACGTATCGAACTTTCACTGATCATTTATTCACGGTGTCTACAGTGCGGTGTCCACATTACATTTGCGTACAATCATATTTTGGCAATAATTTCCGAGCAATTTATTTATTTAACAATTAATGTCACATAATTTTAAACTCGAGAAATAGATATTCAATGGATATCATTTAATCAAACTTTTTTTTAAAAAAGCTTTAAGTGTTGAATTATTTCGGATCTCGATTTAATATAATGCATGTATGTTTATTTTTACTATTATTTATCAATTTTGCCTAACATAAATCGATCATTACTCGAACAATATCAGTTAAAACAATTAGATTGATAAAGTAAGTATACAGAGTGGCACTAATAACTTGTTATACGATGTGAATGAATTATGCATACGTTTATAATACGCGATTTCAATGTAAGAGAAAACGTTGTTCTACAAATATCGGTCAGTAACTTGAAACAAGTTGTGCTCATTGCATAAGTCTCGTCGCTTGTAAGTTCATAATGCAGTGGTTGATAAAGATGGCTATAACGAACGAATGACCACACGTACATTAACGTTTAAAAAAAAGATATCTTTTCAGCAGTAATAATCAAATTTTCGAAAAACAAATGTGAAAATATATGTTTAATTCGCAAAAAATATTAAATTCTTTATGTTGTGATATATGTATATATATATATATATCAGAGAGAGAGAGAAAATAACAGAAAATGTTAATTGAAAAATTGGCAATAATTTTAGCTATATCATTTCATAATATGTACGTATAAATCTACATTTAGATATAAAGATACATCTATTAAGAATTAATATAAACTGTTCAAATTGATAAAAGCAGCCTGCACAAATGTATTATTTCTTTCTTTTTTCAAATCATATCTGATAAGAAGATTGATAAGAGTTGCGCAATCATAGTATTTTTAATCTTTCAATGAGGGATTATTACTATATTGTTTTATATACGTTAATTGTTCTACAGAAAAAATCTTCCAATAAGAGAAACATTAGTCTTTATTATAGTGACGCATTCTTATGAGGCAATATGTTGTTTGGTTACATTGCAACGTCAGTTGTCGCTATCTGCTTACCGAAAGAAATTTGTTTGCGCAATTCAGGCTGGAAATTTTTAGTCATTTTATCGCAATAAACTCACAAACGCGTCTTGACAGTTCTTGGTCCAGCGGCAGTATTGAACGAGATTACGATAAACAGGCGATACAAAATGAGAGAAATGCCGATAATTTTTTTAAAAGTCAATCGTTATATGCAGTGTAATTAATTTCCTCGTTACATCATACATAAATACAAATTAATTAAATATATAAATTTATCCAGAAACTTGTTAATTTAAAGTATGTATAAATGTGTACGTATGTGTAAATTAATTTTTTTTGTTAATTTCAAATAATAGATTAATTTCATTACTAATTTAATGTTAATTCTGTACTAATATGTACTTTGTCAGAGAAACAAGAGAGAGAGAGAGATATATGAAGACTACTTTACTTTTGTTTATAAAAATATTTCTTTGAATATCTAATAAATGACCGAGAGTATCATGAGAATTATGAGCAACGTCGGAAATGAGATTACACGTAATGAAATAACTGCCAGTAGCATAATGAAATTCTACAAAAGATTGCTAACCACATTGTCGTCGTGTAAGGACAAACCCCTTCATTATCTAATAATACTATTGAGTTCTCGAATTTACCGCGATTAATCTATTCTCTCTAAGTTTTGATTCATTTCCTGCATGTGTGTGTATGTGTGTGTATACTATTATCTAAAAACTATAAAGCCAAATAAAAAGATTTATTTTATATCTTTCACTTGTTCGCTTTTCAAAGGATTTATTAAATATTTTTTATAAAGCTTTTTTATGCATAAAAACACTATGAAAATAAGACATACGATATATATGTACATATATGAGTAAAAACAAACAACTTTGTTTAACGAAAACACAAAATTAGATTTATTTAAATAAAAATTTCGTTAAAAAATAATCTTGTTCTTTTAAATAATAATTTCTTATTGCTATACATGAATTGTGCATATGTCAATAATAAAATCTGTAAAAAGCTCGATATACTAGTTTAAATGTCAAATTCGAAGTAATAAACGATAGATACATATCTCAGCTTTTGAATCCATATTACACAGTCTCGTTATCGTCCATGAGCACTGCAGATTATTAAGGTAAGCGCGCATTATTGGGAGATGTATTTTCAAAATAATTTTTTGATGCAAAAACAATACCGCAGCATGCCGACCATATATCTTTCTTCGTGCGAAGAAATTTTAATCCGATATATTGATGACAAGTGCGTCGATAACGCAAAACTAAACTTATATCTTTGACAGACAAGATTTTAGGAAACTTCCGTGACATACTGACATGGAGATAATTAATAAAACAAAAGTCATTATCTGTCTGTGAGTTATGTACAAGCTAAATGATTTGAATAGCATAAAAGGTAATCGTATTACAATATTACGTAATGCCGTTATCTAACAATAAGAAACGGTACCCTGGACGGAATGCGAAGTAAAATGGGTTAAAATTAGGTTTAAAACTCTACATTACTGACCCGGGGCCAAATTCTATAATTGGAATAAGGCGAAAGATTTGCGCGAGATGAATACCGGTCTTATACGTCGAATGCCGACTCTCGAGGCCGCTTTGTCACATATTAATAACACCACGTAAGTTTGTCCGCTTTTATCTCACTTAATGGAGAATCCTAGATTTACCTGTGGCCCAATTCACGTTTATCAGTGCGGGCGCCGTAAATGCCCTCGTTGTAGCTATCCAGATCTTGTTCGCTACGATCGTTCCTCGTCAGTCCTACGTTAAGGCCGAACATGGTACGATGAATCGATTCCTCGGGAAATACGTTCGAGTCATCCGGGAATCGCACTCTCGGTCCTACACCGTGAAATTCGAGTCGCCTTCGTTACAATTAAAGGGTTCGTAATAATTAAGTAAACCCGCTATTCATAAGATGCATATCTCTCTTCGTAATAGCAACAATCCTAACACAACGATAAAAATACTCTATTTTCGATGGACAAAAAAATGTGAGATAAAATCAGTTTAAGTTTACGTTACTTGGAACTACGTTACTTCTAATTTTCTATAATTGAGATAAAACGAAAGATTCGCGTTATGAGAAATCAACCATGTATCTCGTACTTACTTGGGATTCAAATTAAATTTTACACATTATGGACTTGTCCCATTGCAATGAACTCTTCAATTCGCTTCCGAAAAAACGCGATTTAAATGAAAATAATCATTTTGCATATCGACAATTAGCAAGATATCTCTTTACACGTGGCTTATCATTTTAAGCGTTCTTCCTATCTCATGTCAGAGCATGCTATGTTTCGCAGCGCAAACTCAAAGTCCGATTGCATCGACTTGTTGAGAGACAGATTAGCGCGATAATACGCATTAAATTATCATTCTTCTTTTATATTTACATCTTTATATTAGATCTATATATTTATCTACACACAATTAGATTGATTTGTCATAATTTTTAATGATATTAGAAATATATAAATATATTAACGCTAGAATATAAACGAGAGAGAGAGACACACATACATATCTAGCTTATTGGTTAGATTGACTAGAAAATAACATGTAGAATAGTCTGAGTTTTGTGACTAGGCATAAACCAGTTATCATTTACTAATATCCGTTTGGCCTGATTAGTTTCTGGCTATTTTTTAACCAGAAAGTACTTTTTTAACAATTTTAGTTATTAAAAAATAAAATTATCTGTATACTCTTTGATTAGTAGCTAGCCAAGCCATCTAAATATAATTTTATTAAAACAGAATTTTTTATCCAGTTATTGGGCAGTTGCTGTTCAGTAAATTTAAAAAAAAAAAAGTAAAAAATGTTTTCGACTATTCCGTTTTATCTTTTTTATACTGTACGAGAGAAAATAAAAATTTACACCGAATCACGCGTCTTTCTCTGTCACGATATTTTATCACCACTTTCTGATATTAATTAAAAACGCACGAAAATATATCAAGCAAGTAATTAGTGGTTAAAATTATTAATTTGGCCATTCTAAGTTATCGTTTAACTTAAAACTCAAAAGATGTCTAGATAACAAAAAAATGCGACTTTTATATACGTGTATATAACAGCATTTGAAAAAAAAAAAAAAGATAATTACCTATAATGATATCCGCTGGCGTGATGACCACGCCGACATTTTGATGACTCATAGCGAATTAATGACGGTGCGAATCGCCGATTTCCGAAAGCTCAAACAAATGCGATGTGTCGCGAAAACTGATCGCTGATCGCGTATTTTCCTTAACTCTGCGTCCATGCAAGTGGCAATGCCATAATGACGGGACGGAACAACTTTCGGTCGTGGCGCGTCAAACACGATTCTTTCTCTTATTCTCTCTCTATCTATTTCTCTCCCTGACACAGCAAAGCGATAAGGACGCATCAGATCAACCGCAGGGGTCATTCACGGGTACGATAACGATGAAAAAGGAAAAGACTGCGACATACGTGATACCCCCCACGTTTTTATACAGAACATCAAGTCGGACAGATTTTTTCAGATTAAAAGAGATTATGTATAGCGGGAGTGAAATCAAAAATAGATTTCCTGTAACAAACATTACAGATGCGTTTTGCTATCTTCGGCCTTGAAAAACTAAAAAGAAATATTTCAAAGTTGGCTACAGACATAAGTGTATAGATGTGTAATTTAAAATGTGGGATGTAAAATCTTGTGCCCTCGGCAAAAGATAATGTGATAATATACATGTATCGTCCGCGTTATTTTCATTAATTGTACGTATATTATTTCGAAATTCATTAATTTCTTGTAAATTTCCATAACTTTTACCACTTTTTTCACCAATCATTATTGAACAAAAAAATTGAATTTAGTATAGTAATTTATTTTTGTCTAGGTTTCACATAAAGAAGGCTGTGAATACTGCATCTTAAAAATTATCTGCTTTTTAATTATTAAAAAAATGTATTTTTTTGTATGCTTTTCCTCCAAATAGATATTTATTTGAGAGTGTAGTATTTTTAGCCAAGATTTTTTTATCTTTCTTACAATTATGTTTATGTATCAAATCTATATTTCACTGTGTGATATTAGATATTAGCGTAGAGTATAAACATATATATGAGGAGATGCGTCAAATATATTTTTACAATCCTGAAATATATCGCGGCCAAAGTGTATCATTTAAACGAGTTATTTTCGTACGATACATATGAATTCACTTTTGAAAATGCGTGGGATTGATATTTTAATCCGCAAATATTTCAGAAGCTGGTTTATCATAGATAATATAATCTACTCTTTTCTGGCATTTTCTCAAGTATTAATCAAAATTTGATCGAAAATAATTTAAAATCTTATTGACTACTTAAAAAACGTTAGTCGATAAAAGGGTAAATGTTCGGATTAACTTACACCTCACGGATCATTATCATTTTTAGAGGGTACATTCCTAAGTAATACACGCTTCGAATTTTGTGGCGCTCTCTTCTGGTTCCAGAGATATGCGATTTTGAAGTATCATAATTTTCGTATTATTTGTATCATTTTTTCGTTATATTCTACTTGAGTGTTTATATTTTTTTGTTTACATTTGCTCGTTATTGCGTCAATGTCAGTACGCTTCTGGATTTCTGTTTAATTTCGCTAAGAATTTCTTTTTGTTTATATTTAGTTGTCGATATAATTTAATAAGATATAAACAATTTTATACTGCTTTGTTTTGTAATATTTTTCTTATTTTGCCTGAATACTTCTACTATTAAAAAAAATATATATATTTATTATTATATATAAAAATAACTTATTATATATAAAAATAAATTATTATATATAAAAGTAAATCTTTAAATAAACGCGTGAGCGGGAGAGGGGCTCCACCTTTCCCTCTGCATCCCCATCCCGAAATAATCTAATCTAACCCAAACCATGTCCCAGGGATGAATTATTTCTTAAAATAATAAAAATTCACTCCACGACCATGGGTTGGGTTGGGTTAGATTTTTTCGGGGTGAGGATGTTGCCGCCCACGCGTTTACTTTATAATAAACTTGAACTATATCAAGGACAAGGTCGAGGTCAAGGTTGGGGTTAAAACCCATTTTCTTAAAATGTTTTTTTTACAATATTTCAAAATCACATATCTCTGGAACCAGAAGAGAGTGCGACAAAATTCAAAGCGTGTATTACTTAGGAATGTACTCTCTACAATATATGTAAAAATGTGAACGATCCGTGAGATGTAAGTTAATCCGAATTAATATTTACCGATAAAAGTTTCGATCGAACATATATAAAGCTTTTGAATCTGCTTTTATCTCGATCACACACATTCTGACATTTTTAAAAAATATTTCATTATCGGAAACAAAGTTGTTACGTCATATATGTATGTATGCTTTTACATCTAAAGCATTCCTAGATGGAGCGTATCATAAATTATAAATATTTGCGCGCGTGTAAGAAAATTCAAAACTATCTATTCTCTTTACCGGTTATAGGTACTACTGTTAACTGTTATTCTGTTATCTACTTTTTAATCTTATATATAGTTTTTTTTTTTAATGCATTAAACGCTATTAAAAATTGGTAGGCACAATTTTGCCCTGCGCGAGTCATGATATAAAAGTATGTATCTAGATATTCATTTTCCTCAAAATGTAATGAATATTTTAAATAAACATCTCGATACGTTTATCCTAACAATGTCCATTTTTCGACGTCAAGGTAAAAATATGTATTACACAGACGTGAAAAAACACACACATGTGCACACTAACCTTTGGCTGGCTTGCCGGTACCACTTTTTGTTACCACTCGGATCATTATCGTGTTGCGGTGTATCAGGCCGAGTGTTCTCCTGATCTCCATGTGCATTACAATTTTCAAGCTCCATGATTAGCTGTAAACAAATTTACAACATTCAATTTATATATAATCTCATTCGAGATAAAATTTTTCTCTAAATATATTTAATACTGTCTTGGAAAAAAATGGAATTATTAAAAGATTTATCATAAATATTTAACATTAATAAAACTCTCCAAGTAAATGACGATAATATAAAAATTTGTTCATTATAATTGATTTACGCAGATGCGCAAATACATCTGCGTTGTCATACGTAAAAATTTAATTTTTATAAGATGATACAAACAATACTTTGGTGTAAATGTCACTCGTAAAGATAGTAAAGCAAACAGAAAAAAAAGATTCGACAAATGTCAATGTCTTTCCGGTCCGTCCCGAGCCCGAGTCCCGAGTAAATAAATATAAAAATTATTTTCGCGTATCTACAACAACGAAATGCGAACAAGAATGCACAATTGTATTCGTTCTTTTACGATCCATAATTAACAGAGATGTTACAGTGCGTTAATGTCCGCGGCGTTATCATTTTTGTAGTCTCTTATCATTGTTGAAACTTAAATTAATCCCTTCTTCAACGTACTATCGTTAACTCATTGTTCGCGCGTTATTGTTATTCTTTTTACGCGAGAAACGTGAAAAGAAGGTAAACAACTCGTGTTCGTGCTCATTTGATGTAATAATAATCGTCAACATAATGTAGACGTACAACGCGAAAATAAAATCAACTTTCATTCTCGTACCTTTCTGGCAAGTATCTTTTATCGCACGCTTTTATGATGAACGTCATAAAAACTAATGATTCTCAAAACTGTTCGACATCGACAATTATATATAAAAATAACTTATTATATATAAAAATAAATTATTATATATAAAAGTAAATCTTTAAATAAACGCGTGAGCGGGAGAGGGGCTCCACCTTTCCCTCTGCATCCCCATCCCGAAATAATCTAATCTAACCCAAGCCATGTCCCAGGGATGAATTATTTCTTAAAATAATAAAAATTCACTCCACGACCATGGGTTGGGTTGGGTTAGATTTTTTCGGGGTGAGGATGTTGCCGCCCACGCGTTTACTTTATAATAAACTTGAACTATATCAAGGACAAGGTCGAGGTCAAGGTTGGGGTTAAAACCCATTTTCTTAAAATGTTTTTTTTACAATATTTCAAAATCACATATCTCTGGAACCAGAAGAGAGTGCGACAAAATTCAAAGCGTGTATTACTTAGGAATGTACTCTCTACAATATATGTAAAAATGTGAACGATCCGTGAGATGTAAGTTAATCCGAATTAATATTTACCGATAAAAGTTTCGATCGAACATATATAAAGCTTTTGAATCTGCTTTTATCTCGATCACACACATTCTGACATTTTTAAAAAATATTTCATTATCGGAAACAAAGTTGTTACGTCATATATGTATGTATGCTTTTACATCTAAAGCATTCCTAGATGGAGCGTATCATAAATTATAAATATTTGCGCGCGTGTAAGAAAATTCAAAACTATCTATTCTCTTTACCGGTTATAGGTACTACTGTTAACTGTTATTCTGTTATCTACTTTTTAATCTTATATATAGTTTTTTTTTAATGCATTAAACGCTATTAAAAATTGGTAGGCACAATTTTGCCCTGCGCGAGTCATGATATAAAAGTATGTATCTAGATATTCATTTTCCTCAAAATGTAATGAATATTTTAAATAAACATCTCGATACGTTTATCCTAACAATGTCCATTTTTCGACGTCAAGGTAAAAATATGTATTACACAGACGTGAAAAAACACACACATGTGCACACTAACCTTTGGCTGGCTTGCCGGTACCACTTTTTGTTACCACTCGGATCATTATCGTGTTGCGGTGTATCAGGCCGAGTGTTCTCCTGATCTCCATGTGCATTACAATTTTCAAGCTCCATGATTAGCTGTAAACAAATTTACAACATTCAATTTATATATAATCTCATTCGAGATAAAATTTTTCTCTAAATATATTTAATACTGTCTTGGAAAAAAATGGAATTATTAAAAGATTTATCATAAATATTTAACATTAATAAAACTCTCCAAGTAAATGACGATAATATAAAAATTTGTTCATTATAATTGATTTACGCAGATGCAGATTAGGTTAGGTGCAGGTATGTATTAATATTATTAATGAAAAATCTGCCGCATTAACTGCATAACGATAGTTATATGCTGTCCATTGATAAACTTTGCGCGTCTGCTTTGAATAAAATACATCTGCGTTGTCATACGTAAAAATTTAATTTTTATAAGATGATACAAACAATACTTTGGTGTAAATGTCACTCGTAAAGATAGTAAAGCAAACAGAAAAAAAAGATTCGACAAATGTCAATGTCTTTCCGGTCCGTCCCGAGCCCGAGTCCCGAGTAAATAAATATAAAAATTATTTTCGCGTATCTACAACAACGAAATGCGAACAAGAATGCACAATTGTATTCGTTCTTTTACGATCCATAATTAACAGAGATGTTACAGTGCGTTAATGTCCGCGGCGTTATCATTTTTGTAGTCTCTTATCATTGTTGAAACTTAAATTAATCCCTTCTTCAACGTACTATCGTTAACTCATTGTTCGCGCGTTATTGTTATTCTTTTTACGCGAGAAACGTGAAAAGAAGGTAAACAACTCGTGTTCGTGCTCATTTGATGTAATAATAATCGTCAACATAATGTAGACGTACAACGCGAAAATAAAATCAACTTTCATTCTCGTACCTTTCTGGCAAGTATCTTTTATCGCACGCTTTTATGATGAACGTCATAAAAACTAATGATTCTCAAAACTGTTCGACATCGACACTGTTATTTGTCATCTAAAAATTTAACAGATCTTTGTACCCTCACCACCGCCTCGTGCGACGTGCGACGTGCGACGTGCGATGCAGATTGCAGATTCGCTATTCACTGCAATTCACTACATACTGAGGTCAATTCACTGAACTGTAATAAATTCGGACGCAGGTATACCAATCGGTCATAGTAAAAAGTCTCTAAAATGTATTTGACACGCGCAGCTCAATTCGGGCGAAAAGAAAAATCGAGTGACATTTGTACAATGGGAAAAAAAACTAATTATGACGATATGATGGGAATAGAGTTGATAATTTGTGAGATATGTATGTATATATGTACGTGGCGATCACAGTCCGTTCGCAAATGCAATCTAAGAAAAATTTCAGAGTTTGATTGACCAATCGGAGCAAGGAGATCTTCTCCTCCTTCGTCTCCCGATTAGTTAATCGATCGATTCGAAACCTTTCCAGCATCAAATGGAACACACTCCAAGTCAAGGATACCGATCAGTGTTGCCAATAGATGCATATTATTATATACATATACGATATACGCTGTATAATAATTAATATAGAGGACGATATGATAAATCGCACACAGACAAAGATCGATTCTAGAAAATTATTAAAATTTGTTACAGTATTTACCTTTCATACATTCTTGTATAATTATAGTGTATGTAATCTCTCAAATCTGGCTACAAATATAAATTATATATATCCTATCGTAAAAAAATCGATAAAAAAATTATTTCCCTCTCTTTATATATATATATATTCTTAAAAAAAAAATTAAAGTTTATAATGCAAAGTTGTTTCTAAAAATAATGGAGAAAACTTAGCGTTAGACGATGAAATGAAAGCGGACCGATAAAAAAGGTTAGAGAAGGGCGTTGAATGTTGATCGAATCGCTTTTACTTGGAGCTTGCGTGGCGTACAAAGGACGTGCGATACGTGACGAATGGGATAGAAGAAGATGTAAAGTCGATATCGTGTATCTCGTATAGAGAGAGAATCGTAATATATAATATATATATGTGTGTGTGTGCGCGTGTGTTGTATACAATATAATATGCACCTGTCGGATAGTCGAGGCGCGAATAACACGCGAAGCACCCTGACCTGTAAGATCGACGAGGGCGGCGTCGTCAGCGGCTGCGATAGCGGACGAGCTTGTCCGTAGCGCCGTA
This sequence comes from Formica exsecta, assembly GCF_003651465.1. Taxonomy (NCBI): domain Eukaryota; kingdom Metazoa; phylum Arthropoda; class Insecta; order Hymenoptera; family Formicidae; genus Formica; species Formica exsecta. The sequence goes on along the minus strand of NW_021849649.1, from coordinate 1,089 downwards.
GACCCGTCCCCGTTGCTTCGTTGTCGGAATCGGTGAAACGACGATATCCACGGAATAGTAGGAGTAGGAGGAGAAGGAGGTAAAAGCCTGTACTTTGCGATTCTCGCGAGTCTCCACCACGCGTACGCGTTCTTCATCCTCGTCGTGCACGTCGACGACGACGGCAACGGCAGTTCTGTCGGATAATCGAGGGGAACATACGGAGGCGGACGGCGGACGTGTCGCCGTTCAACAATTACGTCTCGCTCGGTCATCGGTATTGCGTAAAATTAATCCGATTTAGTTGGTGACCTCGCGGATGCGACACGACGTAACCTACAAATTGCAAAGTATCGTATATCGTATGTACGTACGTACGTACGTACATCGCGGATTTCCCCCTCCCCTGTATTTGGCTCCGACGACAAGTTGAGCGTCGTTGCATCGCGCGAGATTGTCTTTCTGGTAGATCGACACACTAGTAATTTCTCCCGTTGTCTAGCTTTAAGTTCTAGTACGGTATTTCGGCGAGAAACAGTGATACGCATTTCTGTGCGTGTTGCGTGCATATCGGTTATCGGTGCGTATCGCGATCGCGTCGCGCTGCTCGCTACTCGCTGCCGAGAAGAATGCGACGCGTCCTGTCGTGTGACCCAATCCACTTTTGATTTGCGTGCCGCGTGCCACTCGGCACGCAGAGTCTCCGATCTCCGAGAGATCTCTCAACTCCAAACATGTATCTACGGTGATATTCGGGGCTTTCCTCCAGCAGTGTATTCGTTATCAGTGAGGAGCGGTTCCGGGTATCGCGTGCGCGCGCGCGCGCGCGCGCGTGTCACCTCGCTTCACCTCGTCTCACCTCGTCTCGCCTCGCCTCACCTCGTCTCGCCTCGCCTCGCCTCGCCTCGCTTCGTCCACTGCGTCTCGAACTCGAACGGGTATGGAATTTTGCGCGACGACAATCCAATAAACTTGGCACGTCGACATAACCTTTAAGCCGCGACGACCGTGATATACTGTCGCTTTCTCGATTCTCTCACACAATTGTTCACGTTAATCGACAGATTGGTAGATTGGCACAGGCTGTCACGCCACGCGATCGCGATCGCG
>NW_021849648.1:0-207 GCF_003651465.1 Formica exsecta | reverse complement strand
AGCAACAAGATTATCTTACAGAAGCGCCGTGAAACAGTAGCAGTAAAACGTATAAAACAAATGAGCGGCGTATGAAACAACTTAAATAATGTCGAGTGCTTCAGTTCTCTGTGAAACATCGCACACAACGTATCGTCATGTCCCGTAGGTAAATCAAATTAATATTATTTGTATTTTTTAAGAAAGTTTAATATTTAATTTTTATCT
>NW_021849647.1:0-606 GCF_003651465.1 Formica exsecta | reverse complement strand
CCCTACTATGTGTGTGTTTGTTTCAAACATTTTTCAAAAAAATCATCTTCCTTTTTCCTCTTGTACGCGGCCGTGACCCAATCCCGCAGCCTGTCCTATCAATCTAACTAGTCTCGCGCAATGTTATCACCCAATCATAAGCACGCTCTCAGGACCTTATCGCGCTCCTTCGTCGAATCGACCCTTCCGGAAATCCTCGATCATTCTGTGAGTACCGGTCTATTGTGCCGCACGTTGCCTTTAAAACAATTTTCGCTCTCTGAATATTCGGTTTAGATTCTCGTGGATCTGATCAAGTGAACTCTAATTCGGTTGTATCAAACGTCATTCTCATCTCCCGGAAATTAACAGCATCAAATTTAAGAATCATACGCGCGTGAAGTGTGCGCTATCCCTTCTCGGGACACCGGGGACTTGTACGCAGTTATCGTACGAAGCACGCGGTACGTCGTAGAGCGAAGTAACATTCTCTTGCAATCTCTCTCGAATTCCTCGGCGGATTTCGCGGTCGTTCTCAATTACAAACTATAGAATTATTGCATAAAATCCTAGACTAATAATATTTAGTGTAATTATTAGAATAAAGCGAGGTATCATCGCTAGAAG
>NW_021849646.1:0-998 GCF_003651465.1 Formica exsecta | reverse complement strand
GCTTTGGCTTTTTAGCCCGTTGTCCTACCCATTTTTATCTTATAATGAAAAGAATATAATATAATATAAATATAATATAGGGAAAGTAGGGTAAAACCGAATATCTTTTTGGATTTGCCTTCCTACAAAAAATCAGAGAGTAAAAAAAATTTTGCTGACCATTAGTAGTTTTTAGTGGACTTAACCTTAAACTATGAGAAAATGAGGCTAGTTACTGAAAAAACGGTATTTAGTTACCAAGGATAACAAGAATTTTTGGAGAAGTCAAAATACCCGTTTTGCCCTACCGGTAGGGTAATCTTTTGAAAACATGTAAAACACCGTGCAATTACGAAATCTAAATTTATTTTAATCGAAATACAATATAAAGATGTATTCTATTGACAAAAATCACAAATAAAGATATCCTTTTGCTCGACATTGCTACAGGACTTCCTTATTTAATTTTTTAACTTTAAGGGTCTGAAAAAGCTTTTTTTAGTGGTTTCTTTTTCTGAGTGGTAATTTTCGTTTCCAATTGTTTTTTGTAAGAAGACAAAGTCTTCCTCTTTTCATTACATGAGATGTGTAGGTACCCAGTTTTGCCCCCACACAAGGAAAGTAATAAACACGGCAGTTGTATATTCCGGCGTATATATTCTCTAATATGTACAGAATGCAATGTTGCATTTACCGAAGCAGATGCTTTGTATAGTAAAAGTCCATAACGACTCAATTGTTGTCTCGATATCGATCTTTTTCGGCACGAAAATTTTGAACTTCTCTCAAAAATGAAATCGTCTGCACGTGGACACAGTTCATCTCAAAATAATGTTGGCATCAATCTACAAGTAATAACACGAGTTAATCAAAAATAGTAGCACTTATCACAAAGAAACAGAGGTTTAACCCGCTTACCCGGTTTTATTCTATTTTCCCTATATAATATGTAATATAATATCAAGGAATAAATTTTAAACAGTAGAAATTTTGCATTTTTATTTTATTAATTCAATTAT
>NW_021849645.1:0-217 GCF_003651465.1 Formica exsecta | reverse complement strand
ATATATTAAAGATTGCAACGCTGAGGGACATCCCATTTAGTCGGCAACGAAGTATGATCCTCTGTGACAATCGTGAAAACGAGATAGAAGTCCAACGCGAAGACGCGACGACGCGAAAACGCGATACCGCGACAACGCGACGCACCGTTGCTCGTACAGCACGATGACGGCAACGACGCACTAATGTGCGTTCAACGCATGAATGCGCGTGCCACAT
>NW_021849644.1:0-1235 GCF_003651465.1 Formica exsecta | reverse complement strand
AGTAAGACGTTCTTTCGAAGGAACAACATCTGTAACAAAAGAAATATTTTATTAGTATAAGGAAGATTTATACTTATCCAAAACAATAATTCTTCTATGCTACTAGGGGGGACATCTGAAAAGTAAAAAACTGCTTTTTATTTCTGTAATCTCACAATTCTATTTTATGTATTAAGATCAAAGGGTTGCGTGTTAAAAGTTGCTGATACGTATTTATTCTTTACTTACCAACAAATCCTATACAAAAAGGAAACAAATGTTACTTTGCGATGAGAGTTAATTTAGTTTTATTTACTTACTATGTTGCGAAGAGTTCATAGATGAATGAAGAATTCAGAAGATATCTGTAAAAAGGAGAGAAAAGTTATTTTGTGATTCGCATATAACTAATTTTGTAATACTTACCAAAAGAAATGATCTTTCGAAGGGGCAGTGGCTTCTGGGATCATCACCTGTAACAGAAAAGAACTTTTTTATTAATAATAAGGAATACTTATCCGAAATGATGATCCTCCGATGGGGCAGCGGCCACTAGGGACATCTGAAAAGTAAAAGACTGCTTTTTATTTCTGTAATCTCATAATTTTATTTTATGTATTAAGATCAAAGGGTTGCGTGTTTAAAGTTGCTGATACGTATTTATTCTTTACTTACCAACAAATCCTATACAAAAAGGAAACAAATGTTACTTTGCAATGAGAGTTAATTTAGTTTTATTTACTTACTATGATGCAAAGAGTCCATAGATAATTGAAGAATTCAAAAGATATCTGTAAAAAGGAGAGAAAAGTTATTTTGTGATTCGCATATAACTAATTTTGTAATACTTACCAAAAGAAATGATCTTTCGAAGGGGCAGTGGCTTCTGGGATCATCACCTGTAACAGAAAAGAATTTTTTTTATTAATAATAAGGAACACTTATCCGAAATGATGATCCTCCGATGGGGCAGCGGCCACTAGGGACATCTGAAAAGTAAAAGACTGCTTTTTATTTCTGTAATCTCATAATTGTATTTTATGTATTAAGATCAAAGGGTTGCGTGTTTAAAGTTGCTGATACGTATTTATTCTTTACTTACCAACAAATCCTATACAAAAAGGAAACAAATGTTACTTTGCAATGAGAGTTAATTTAGTTTTATTTACTTACTATGATGCAAAGAGTCCATAGATAATTGAAGAATTCAAAAGATATCTGTAAAAAGGAGAGAAAAGTTATTTTGTGATTCGCAT
>NW_021849643.1:0-422 GCF_003651465.1 Formica exsecta | reverse complement strand
TCAGAATCATAGTAGTGTCCAGAAAATTCAATCTGTTCTCCTCGCTCATCTCCATAGTGAATAGCAATCGAGGGTGAAACGCGTTGAAAGTATGTAGAGTATGATTAAGAAGATGAGAAGGAGCTGCCAATGCAATATCGTCCACGTATCTGACATAGAACGAAGGCGTAAACTTTAGGGAAGCGAGGGCACGAGCCTCAAGGTCCTGCAAAACAATGTCCGCGATAATAGGAGAAAGCGGAGATCCCATAGGAGTACCGAAATTCTGTTTGTAAATCACTCCATTAAAAATAAAAAAGGTTGAATCCAAGATCATTATGACCGCAATGATAAATTCAGACTTAGAGATATTGCAGTTCCCGAAAATATGATCCCATCTGACTGAGACACTGTCAATTGCCATCTCAGTTGGAACGTTAGTG
>NW_021849642.1:0-228 GCF_003651465.1 Formica exsecta | reverse complement strand
AAAGCGTAACACCCTAAACAGAACTACTTGCCGCTTCGTAGCGATAGCCGGTAGTGGCCATGAAAGGGATATAACTAAACTCAATTTTGTGAAAGCGATAACATTCTCCGGTGTTAGTTTTCCCAACATCTTACTACCAACTGACACGCCAGCTGTCAATGTGTGAGACATATAATAAAAAACGCATAGGGAAATAATACATTTCTGTATACGTCGAAAAATATCAAT
>NW_021849641.1:0-444 GCF_003651465.1 Formica exsecta | reverse complement strand
GTTTTTTGCCAACCTGCGGTTGGCAGCAGTCGGGAGTAAAAAATAGTGAAGCTGCAAAATTCTTCGTAATACTTGCAGATAGTTGGATCAGGTATATCTCATTTATATTAGAGAAAAAGGTAAACCTTGATATTAGCGCCGACCTCACTGATTGCAATGGCCTTGACATATGTTGTCAAGGACATGGCTCTGAGTAACTTGCAAAAAATTTTAGCCGTCGTTTGTTGCTTATTACAAAGTTATTAACAATAGAAGATAGTGACCGACCGATTCTTGCAACATAAGACTGCATATATTTCGGCATAAATACAAACTCGCAACACTTTCCCATCCACACAAGAATTGTGGGGTAGACCTCGCTTCGCATTGTAAAGTATATGCGTGGACACAGTGGATTCCGCACAGGAGGGGTTCCACTTCTAGAAGATATAACCTAACCCAAAT
>NW_021849640.1:1244234-1245669 GCF_003651465.1 Formica exsecta | reverse complement strand
ATATATATATTTTTTCTATTATACACAATGTATAAATTTAAATTTCCAAATATAAATTATAGAAAGGATGTAAAGATTAGAGGAAATGAGAGGAAATAATTATAAATTATAAGTATCGTATTCAGTCATTATTCAGATTAACAATCGCGAAATGCTACATCAGATAAATCTATTTCTTGAATGCTTAGTCCGAAAGTTCGAAAAAAATAATATATCAATATCTCAAATCATGCATTATGCGAATAACGAATAGAAAAATGTGTGTGTGTATGTGTATAAAAGCATAGAAAATGTACTTTCATCTAAAAAATATAAAAAAATTACTCGTGTTTTAACAGAGAGCATCAGTTTTCTCAAGTCAATTTTAACTTATAATTGTTTCAAAACTATTCTATATAAAACAAAAGACGACAAAAGATATACTTAGCGAGACGCTACCGCGTCCCTTAATAATATATAATTTCTTTTATAATTATATAATATTTATTTTACACGTTTTTTAAATCTCTAGCTTAAGAAGTAAAATATCTCTTGAAAATTTATGTGCTTTATTCCGAAAGTTTGCATTAATGAAACTTATCCAACATTAATTGATCAAAATAATCATATAAGAAATTACATGTGTATTATTTCTTAATTTTTTAAAAATTATTGCTATTTGCTATCGCATTTGTTTGATGTCCTCTTTTCGGTTTAATAAAAGCCAACTGCGATTGAAAATGCAAATATTTTTCAAAATAAAATATTATTAAAGAAATAATTATTGCTCATAAAGAGAGATAAAAACGCGAAACGATAATTTATTATTTTGGACTTCTGTCACTACGTTTTGTACTTGAATAAATAAAATAAAATTTAATTAAAATTGAATAAATAAATTACACAGAATATGCGCTTTGAAATTTATCGTTGCGATATAATTAACATATGATTGAACGTATTTAAGAGATAATTAATCACGTTAATCATATCAAATTATTCCCCATAGTTGGCACGTGTGGAAAAGGAATTTGACGGAGCGTCTCGCATCACTACTTTTCTGTTCAAGTGTTGGCATGCAAATGACAACAAGGCCGTAATATGTAAATAATAACGCGCTATACGTCACCAAGGCCGAACATCTTGTTATTGATAATATATATATGTTGCCGAAATATTTCACATACAATGACTATATATATACTATATATATATATATACGCGGAATATTAAATTATATGTATAAGTATTTTAAATTATAGATTAATTATTTATTAATCGATAGATGTGTATCACGATCCTTTCGTTAAGTTAGTTACTCGAACCTGCGATTCAATTATTTAATTGTGCGTTTCCAATATTAATCATATTTAGATCGTTGAACAGTCGAACGATAAAAAATACCGGAAGAGATATATTTAACTTTATAATATTTAATTTAAATTCAATTTAAATA